>NC_053023.1:100105649-100371797 GCF_003073215.2 Triticum urartu
TCAGTCAGTCCGCTCTTGGCGGACTGAACCTTCTGGACCACCGCACTCATAATGGTGCGGTGCTCGTCGCCGTTGGAGGCGCCTTGAAGCGCCTCCAACAGATTGTCCGACGCCTCCGGTTGGACGGGGTCACCGGCACGGTGGGCTTGATCCTCTTGGAACGAGGTCCCCCGCCGGACTCTGGAACCTTTGAAGGTTCCGGAGCGGTGTCCGGCCTAGAGCCGGACTTGGAGTCCTGGGGGGTTTCATCCCCTTTACTCCTGGAGTCCGGGAGGTCGCCTTGTGGCGCCTCCAGGACCACCTCCTCCCGGCTTGGAACCTGTTGCGACAACACTTCGGTGTCGTCCGTAGGGCGGGGGAGGAAGCCGCCGGAAGCGAGTTCACATCCGACGAGTCCAGTGAGCCGCTCGACGACGCGTCGAGCCGGTCTTTGGGTGGGCTGCATAATCATATTCGACATAAGGGAAAGTTGTGTAATAAAGGAATACTATGAATTACTCTGGTATCCGGATACTTACGATTTCGCCAGGGGCTTGGCCATGAGCGGCCACTCTTCTCCGCCGTCGTCGGCGTCGGTGGAGTAGTCCGGAGGAAGGGTTTTCCCCTTCTTGGACCCTCCGGCCTCCCCAGAGAGGGCGGCCTTCCTTTTCTTCTCTCCTCCCGCTGGAGGGGGAGAGGTCTCTTCTTCTTCCTCCTCGTCTTCACGGGAGGAATGCGCCTCGGAACCGTCGGATGATGGATCCGACACCTCCTAGCGCCATGCACTCTTTCGAGTCCCCGTGGCCTTTTTCGCAGCCTTCTTCTCCGGCACCACATAGGGTGCCGGAACCAGCAGCTTCGCCAAACGAGCGTCCGCTGGGCCTTCGGGCAAAGGAGCCGGACAATTGATTTGTCCGGACGTCTTCCGCCAATCCTGTCAAAAGTAAGGGAGCTTAGATCCCGCATGGAGTCAAACTATGAAAAACTGATACCCTGTAAATGGAAAAAACAGCTTACCGCATGAGCGTGACGCTGTGTACTGAATCCGCGATCCTCGATAGCGGATGCGGGGGCCTCGGCGCGCTTGAAAAGCACCTTCCAGGCATCTTCGTACATCGTGTCGAAGAGCTTGCTCAGAGTTTGGTGCCGCGCCGGGTCGAACTCCCACAGGTTGAAAGCCCGTTGTTGACACGGGAGGATCAGGCGGATGAGCATAACCTGGACTACGTTGACAAGTTTGAGATTCTTGTCCACCAGGGTTTGGACGCATGTTTGGAGTCCGGTCAGCTCTCCTTTTTTACCCCACGACAGGCCCGTCTCCTTCCAGGAGGTGAGCCGCGTAGGGGGTCCGGATCGAAACTCAGGGGCTGCGACCCATTCGGGGTCGCGCGGCTCAGTGATGTAAAACCACCCCGATTGCCACCCCTTCAGGGTCTCCACAAAGCAGCCCTAGAGCCATAAGACGTTGGGCATCTTGCCCACCATGGCGCCTCCGCACTCTGCCTGGTTGCCATGCACCACCTTAGGCTTGACATTGAAAGTCTTTAGCCATAGGCCGAAATGGGGGCGGATGCGGAGGAAAGCCTCGCACACGACGATAAACGCCGAGATGTTGAGGACAAAGTTCGGGGCCAAATCATGGAAATCCAGGCCATAGTAGAACATGAGCCCCCGGACAAATGGGTGGAGAGGGAAGCCTAGTCTGCGGAGGAAATGGGGGAGGAACACCACCCTCTCATGGGGCCTAGGGGTGGGGATGAGCTGCCCCTTTTTGGGAAGCCGGTACGCGATGTCGTTAGACAAGTATCCGGCCTTCCTCAGTTTTTTGATGTGTCCCTCCGTGATGGAGGAGACCATCCACTTGCCTCCTGCTCCGGACATGGCTGGAGAAGGTTGAGGTGGGGAGTGCGGGCTTGGGCGCTGGAGCTCGAGTGCGCGAGAATGGATAAGCAAGGGAGGAAGAAGGCGTAGGTGAAAAGGTGGATCCTTATCCCCTTATATGGGTGGACGCAACTACGTGCCCCCACCAGCCTGGTAAAACTCGCTTATCTCCAAGCGTCGTAATCAATGTCGCGGTTGGGTTACCCACGCCCGTATTGATGAGAATCCCGGAATAAGGGGACACGATCTCTGCTTTAACAAGACGTGCCAAGGAAACCGCCTCGCATGACGCGCTGAGATGGGATAATGAAACGACTCGGATAAAGGCTTGGCCGTGGTGTGTCGCACTACGGAGTACGTCAGCAGATTAGATTTGTGTAAATATTATTCTCTCTATGGCAATATGTGGAAACTTGTTTTGTAGAGCCGGACACTATCTTTGTGTTCAAAATCTTCTATGAAGTACTTGGAGGAGGAACCCGCCTTGCAATGCCGAACAACCTGCGCGCCGGACTCGTCATCATTGAAGCCTGGTTCAGGGGCTACTGAGGGAGTCCTGGATTAGGGGGTGTTCGGATAGCCGGACTATACCTTCAGCCGGATTCCTGGGCTATGAAGATACAAGATTGAAGACTCCGTCCCGTGTCCGGAAGGGACTTTCCTTGGCGTGGAAGGCAAGCTTGGCGATACGGATATGTAGATCTCCTACCATTGTAACCGACTTTGTGTAACCCTAACCCTCTCCGGTGTCTATATAAACCAGAGGGTTTTAGTCCGTAGGACAAGATACACAACAACAATCATACCATAGGCCAGCTTCTAGGGTTTAGCCTCTCCGATCTCGTGGTAGATCTACTCTTGTACTACCCATATCATCAATATTAATCAAGCAGGACGTAGAGTTTTACCTCCATCGAGAGGGCCCGAACCTGGGTAAAACTTCGTGTCCCTTACCTCCTGTTACCATCTGGCCTAGACGCACAGTTCGGGACCCCCTACCCGAGATCCGCCGGTTTTGACACCGACAGGGCCTGTTTCGGAGCTTCGCCGGAGAGGGCCGTCATCACGGAGGGCTTCTACATCATCATAGCCCCTCCGATGAAGTGTGAATAGTTTACCTCAGACCTTCGGGTCCATAGTTATTAGCTAGATGGCTTCTTCTCTCTTTTTGGATCTCAATACAATGTTCTCCCCCTCTCTTGTGGAGATCTATTCGATGTAATCTTCTTCTTTTGCGGTGTGTTTGTTGAGACCGATGAATTGTGGGTTTATGATCAAGTCTATCTATGAACAATAGTTGAATCTTCTCTGAATTCTTTTATGTATGATTGGTTATCTTTGCAAGTCTCTTCGAATAATCCGTTTGGTTTGGCCAACTAGATTGGTAGTTCTTGCCATGGGAGAAGTGCTTAGCTTTGGGTTCGATCTTGCGGTGTTCTTTCCCAGTGACAGAAGGGGCAGCAAGACACGTATTGTATCGTTGCCATCGAGGATAACAAGATCGGGTTTATTTCATATTGCATGAATTTATCTCTCTACATCATGTCATCTTGCTTAAAGCGTTACTCTGTTTTTAACTTAATACTCTAGATGCATGCTGGATAGCGGTCGATGAGTGGAGTAATAGTAGTAGATGCTGAATCGTTTCGATCTACTTGTCACGGACGTGATGCCTATATACATGATCATGCCTAGATATTCTCATAACTATGCTCAATTCTGTCAATTGATCAACAGTAATTTGTTCACCCACCGTAGAAAACTTATGCTCTTGAGAGAAGCCACTAGTGAAACCTATGGCCCCCGGGTCTATTCTCATCATATCAATCTCCATCACTTTAATCTTGTTTTGTTTTTACTTTGCCTTTTACTTTTCACTTTGCATCTTTATATCAAAAATACCAAAAAATATTATCTATCGGATCTCACTTCCGTAAGTGGCCGTGAAAGGGATTGACAACCCCTAATCGCGTTGGTTGCGTTGAGCTCTTTGTGTTGTGTAGGTACGAGGGACTTGCGCGTGGCCTCCTACTGGATTGATACCTTGGTTCTCAAAAACTGAGGGAAATACTTACGCTACTCTACTGCATCATCCTTTCGTCTTCGGGGAAAACCAACACAAGCTCAAGAGGTAGCAAGAAGAATTTCTGGCGCCGTTGCCGGGGAGTCTACGCAAAAAGTCAACATACCAAGTACCCATCACAATCCCTATCTTTCGCATTACATTAGTTGCCATTTGCCTCTCGTTTTCCTCTCCCCCACTTCCCCCTTGCCGTTTTATTCACCCTCTCTTTCTCCTTCCCCTTCTCCCTCTCCGTTTGCCTTTTTCTCGCTTGCCTTTTGTTTGCTCGTGTGTTGGATTGCTTGTTTGTCGTGATGGCTCAAGATACTACCAAATTGTGTGACTTCACCAATACCAACAATAATGATTTTCTTAGCACTCCGATTGCTCCTCTTGCCAATACTGAATCTTGTGAAATCAATACTGCTTTGTTGAATCTTGTTATGAAAGATCAATTCACCGGCCTTCCTAGTGAACATGCCGCTACTCATCTGAATAGCTTCGTTGATTTATGTGATATGCAAAAGAAAAAAGATGCCGATAATGATGTCGTTAAATTCAAGCTATTTCCTTTTTCGCTTAGAGATCATGCTAAAGCTTGGTTTTTGTCTTTGCCTAAAAATAGTATTGATTCTTGGAACAAGTGCAAAGATGCTTTTATCTCTAAGTATTTTCCTCCCGCTAAGATCATCTCTCTTAGAAACGATATTATGAATTTTAAGCAACTTGATCATGAACATGTTGCACAAGCTTGGGAGAGAATGAAATTAATGATACGTAATTGCCCTACTCATGGTTTAAATTTGTGGATGATTATACAAAATTTTTATGCCGGATTGAATTTTGCTTCTAGAAATCTTTTAGATTCGGCCGCGGGAGGCACTTTTATGGAAATCACTTTAGGAGATGCTACTAAACTCCTAGATAATATTATGGTTAATTATTCTCAATGGCATACTGAAAGATCTTCTAATAAACAAGTGCATGCGATAGAAGAAATCAATGTTTTGAGTGGAAAGATGGATGAACTTATGAAATTATTTGCTACTAAGAGTGTTTCTTCTGATCCTAATGATATGCCTTTGTCTACCTTGATTGAGAATAACAATGAATCTATGGATGTGAATTTTGTTGGTAGGAATAATTTTGGTAACAACGCTTATAGAGGGAATTTTAATCCTAGGCCATATCCTAGTAATCCTTCTAATAATTATGGAAATTCCTACAACAACTCTTATGGAAATTATAATAAGATGCCCTCTGAATTTGAGAATAGCGTTAAAGAGTTTATGAATTCACAAAAGAATTTTAATGCTTTGCTTGAAGAGAAAGTGCTTAAAATTGATAATTTGGCTAGGAACGTTGATAGAATTTCTCTTGAGATTGATTCTTTAAAGCTTAGATCTATTACTCCTAAGCATGATATCAATGAGTCTCTCAAAGCTATGAGAATTTCCATTGATGAGTGCAAGGAAAGAACCGCTAGGATGCGTGCTTCAAAAGATGCCTTTATTAAAGCATGTTCTTCCAATACCTATGAAAATCAAGATGAAGATCTAAAAGTTATTGATGTGTCCCCTATCAAATCTTTGTTTTTCAATATGAATCTTGATGAAACTGAATATGATCTTCCTTTACCTAGAAGGCGTTCCAAAAATTCGGAGTATTTAGATCTTTATGATGAAATTGATGAAAGTGGGATTGAAAGAAATAAAAATTTAGATGTTGCTAAACCCACTATATTGGATTTCAAGGAATTTAATTATGAAAGTTGCTCTTTGATTGATTGTATTTCCTTGTTGCAATCTGTGCTAAATTCTCCGCATGCTTATAGTCAAAAGAAAGCCTTCACCGAACATATTGTTGATGCCTTGATGCAATCTTATGAAGAAAAACTTGAGTTGAAAGTCTCTATCCCTAGAAAACTCTATGATGAGTGGGAACCAACTATCAAAATTAAAATTAAAGATCATGAGTTTTATGCTTTGTGTGATTTGGGTGCTAGTGTCTCCACTATCCCCAAAACATTGTGTGATTTGCTAGATTTCCGCGATCTTGATGATTGCTCCTTAAACTTACATCTTGCGGATTCTACTATTAAGAAACCTATGGGAAGGATTAACGATGTTCTTATTGTTGCAAATAGGAATTATGTGCCCGTAGATTTCATTGTTCTTGATATAGATTGCAATCCTTCTTGCCCTATTATTCTTGGTAGACCATCCTTAGAACGGTTGGTGCGATTATTGATATGAAGGAAGGGAATATTAGATTCCAATTTCCATTAAAAAAGGGCATGGAACACTTTCCAAGAAAGAAAATAAAATTGCCATATGAAACCATCATGAGAGCCACTTATGGATTGCCTTCCAAAGATGACAATACTTAGATCTATCCTCGCTTTTATGCCTAGCTAGGGGCGCTAAACGATAGCGCTTATTGAGAGGCAACCCAATTTTATTTTTTGTTTTTTTGCGTTTTTCTTCTATTAGGGAATAAATAACCCATCTACCCTCTGTTTGGATGTGGTTTTGTGTTTTAATTAGTGTTTGTGCCAAGCTAGACCTATTGGATCTTCTTGGATGATAGTTATTTGATCTTGCTGTAATTTCCAGAAACTTTGCGTTCAGTGCCCGAATTACTAAAAATTATAAGAACGTGATAAAACACTTATTCCAATTGCTTCTGATCGATAAACAAATTATCTAGGTCGTATAATTTTGGTAGATTTTGTGGAGTTCCAGAAGTTTGCGTTACTTATAGATTACTACAGACTGTTCTGTTTTTGACAGATTCTGTTTTTCGTGTGTTGTTTGCTTATTTTGATGAATCTATGGTTAGTAAAATAGTTTATAATCCATAGAGAAGTAGGAATACAGTAGGTTTAACACTAAAATAAATAAAGAATGAGTTCATTACAGTACCTTGAAGTGGTCTTTTGTTTTCTTTCTCTAACAGAGCTCACGAGATTTCTATTGAGTTTTGTGTTGTGAAGTTTTCAAGTTTTGGGTGAATTCTTTTGATGGATTATGGAACAAGGAGTGGCAAGAGCCTAATATTGGGGATGCCCATGGCACCCCCAAGATAATCCAAGGACACCAAAAAGTCAAAGTTTGGGGATGCCCCGGAAGGCATCCCCTCTTTCGTCCACTTCCATCGGTAATTTACTTGGAGCTATATTTTTATTCACCAACATGATATGTGTTTTGCTTGGAGCGTCTTGTATTATTTGTGTCTATGTTTGTTATTTTGCCACAATCATCCTTGCTGTACACACCTTTTTAGAGAGTCATCTATGAATTAAAATTTGATAGAATACTCTATGTGCTTCACTTATATCTTTTGAGCTATGTAGTTTTGCTCTACGTGCTTCACTTATATCTTTTGAGCGTTGAAATTTTGCTCTATGTTCTTCACTTAGATCTTTTAGAGCATAGTGGTGGTTTTTTTTAAAGAAACTATGATCTCTCATGCCTCACTTAAATTATTTTGAGAGTCGTAATAGCATGGTAATTTGCTTAATAATAACTTGCTTGGTATTCAGGATTTGTGAAACTTTCTTTTGAGTGCATTGAATACTAAGAAAAGTTGGGTGATTGATAATTGTTTTGAGATATGGAGGTAGTAATACCAAAGTCATGCTAGTAGAGTAATTGTGAATTTGAGAAGTGCTTGAGTTAAAGTTTGCAAGTCCCGTAGCATGCACGTATGGTTAACATTATGCAATAAATTTGAAACATGAGGTCTTATTTGATTGTCCTCCTTATGAGTGGCGGTTGGGGACGAGCGATGGTCTTTTCCTACCATTCTATCCCCCTAGGAGCATGCGCGTAATACTTTGGTTTTTTATGGCTTGTAGATTTTTGCAATAAGTATATGAGTTCTTTATGACTAATGTTGAGTCCATGGATTATACGCACTCTCACCCTTCCATCATTGCTAGCCTCTACGGTACCATGCATTGCCCTTTCTCACATTGAGAGTTGGTGCAAACTTCGCCAGTGCATCCAAACCCCGTGATATGATACGCTCTTTCACACATAAACCTCCTTATATCTTCCTCAAAACAGCCACCATACCTATCTATTATGGCATTCCATAGCCATTCCGAGATATATTGCCATGCAACTTTCCACCATCCAGTTTATCATGACACATTCATCATTGTCATATTGCTTAGCATGATCATGTAGTTGACATAGTATTTGTGGCAAAGCCACCATTCATAATTTTTCATACTTGTCACTCTTGATTCATTGCATATCCCGGTACACCGCCGGAGGCATTCATATAGAGTCATACTTTGTTCTAGTATCAAGTTGTAATCATTGAGTTGTAAATAAATAGAAGTGTGATGATCATCATTCAATAGAGCATTGTCCCAAAAAAAAAGAGAGAAAGACCAAAGAAAAAAAGAAGGCCCAAAAAAAGGGGCAATGTTACTATCCTTTTTTCCACACTTGGGCTTCAAAGTAGCACCATGATATAGCGAGTCTCATATATTGTGCTTCAAAGTAGCACCATGTTCTTCATATAGAGAGTCTCTTGAGTTATCACTTTCATATACTAGTGCGAATTTTTCATTATAGAACTTGGCTTGTATATTCCAACAATGGGCCTCCTCAAGTGCCCTAGGTATTCATGAGCAAGCAAGTTGGATGCACACCCACTTAGTTTCTTTTGTTGAGCTTTCATACATTTATAGCTCTAGTGCATCCGTTGCATGGCAATCCCTACTCCTCGCATTAACATCAACCGATGGGCATCTCCCTAGCCCATTGATTAGCCTAGTTGATGTGAGACTTTCTCCTTTTTTGTCTTCTCCACACAACCCCCATCATTATATTCTATTCCACCCATAGTGCTATATCCATGGCTCACGCTCATGTATTGCGTGAAAGTTTATGAGTTTGAAATTATTAAGGTATGAAACAATTGCTTGGCTTGTTATCGGGGTTGTGCATGATGAGAGCATTCTTGTGTGACGAAAATGGAGCATGACTAAACTATATGATTTTGTAGGGATGAACTTTCTTTGGCCATGTTACTTTGAGGAAACATAATTGATTTGTTAGTTTGCTTGAAGTGTTATTATTCTTTATGTCAATATGAAATTTTGTCTTGAATCTTTCTAATCTGAATATCCATACCACAATTAAGAAATTTTGCATTGAAATTATGCCAAGTAGCACTCCGCATCAAAAATTCTCTTTTTATCATTTACCTACTCAAGGATGAGCAGGAATTAAGCTTGGGGATGCCTGATACATCTCCAACGTATCTATATTTTTTGATTGCTCCATGCTATATTATCTACTGTTTTGGACTAAATTGGGCTTTATTTTCCACTTTTATATTATTTTTGGGACTAACTATTAACCGGAGGCCCAGCCCAGAATTGCTGTTTTTTGCCTATTTCAGTGTTTCGAAGAAACAGCATATCAAACGGAGTCCAAACAGAAAAATCATTTTTGGAACATGATTTTCTTCTCGGATAAGACCCAGGAGACTTGGACCCTACTCCAAGAAGTACCGGAGGCGGTCACGAGGGTAGGGGCGCCCCCCCTACAGGGCACGCCCCCTGCCTCGTGGGACCCTCGGTGCTCCACCGCGTACTCCTTCCTCCTATATATACCCACGTACCCCCAAACGATCAGAACAGGAGCCAAAAACCTAATTCCACCGCCGCAACTTTCTGTATCCACGAGATCCCATCTTGGGGCCTGTTCCGGAGCTCCGCCGGAGAGGGCCATCATCACGGAGGGCTTCTACATCATCATAGCCCCTCCGATGAAGTGTGAATAGTTTACCTCAGACCTTCGGGTCCATAGTTATTAGCTAGATGGCTTCTTCTCTCTTTTTGGATCTCAATACAATGTTCTCCCCCTCTCTTGTGGAGATCTATTCGATGTAATCTTCTTCTTTTGCGGTGTGTTTGTTGAGACCGATGAATTGTGGGTTTATGATCAAGTCTATCTATGAACAATATTTGAATCTTCTCTGAATTCTTTTATGTATGATTGGTTATCTTTGCAAGTCTCTTCGAATTATCCGTTTGGTTTGGCCAACTAGATTGGTAGTTCTTGCCATGGGAGAAGTGCTTAGCTTTGGGTTCGATCTTGCGGTGTTCTTTCCCAGTGACAGAAGGGGCAGCACAACACGTATTGTATCGTTGCCATCGAGGATAACAAGATGGGGTTTATTTCATATTGCATGAATTTATCTCTCTACATAATGTCATCTTGCTTAAAGCGTTACTCTGTTTTTAACTTAATACTCTAGATGCATGCTGGATAGCGGTCAATGAGTGGAGTAATAGTAGTAGATGCAGAATCGTTTCGATCTACTTGTCACGGACGTGATGCCTATATACATGATCATGCCTAGATATTCTCATAACTATGCTCAATTCTGTCAATTGCTCAATAGTAATTTGTTCACCCACCGTAGAAAACTTATGCTCTTGAGAGAAGCCACTAGTGAAACCTATGGCCCCCGGGTCTATTCTCATCATATCAATCTCCATCACTTTAATCTTGTTTTGTTTTTTACTTTGCCTTTTACTTTTCACTTTGCATCTTTATATCAAAAATACCAAAAAATATTATCTATCGGATCTCACTTCCGTAAGTGACCGTGAAGGGATTGACAACCCCTAATCGTGTTGGTTGCGTTGAGCTCTTTGTGTTGTGTAGGTACGAGGGACTTGCGCGTGGCCTCCTACTGGATTGATACCTTGGTTCTCAAAAACGGAGGGAAATACTTACGCTACTCTGCTGCATCATCATTTCCTCTTCGGGGAAAACCAACGCAAGCTCAAGAGGTAGCAGGCGGCCGAATCGATTCGCCGGGTGGTGGCGGAAGTCTCCGCCGACCCCATGATGGAGGCGGCGGCCGACTTCTCAAGAGAGAGCGGAGCCCTAAAATCAAGAAATAAAACAAAGGAAGTTCAGAAAGAATCAATGAGAGAGAAGAACACAAGGGAAAGATACTTACGCCGACACCATAGGAGGCGCCTTTGGGAGCTTCTGGTACTTGGCCGCCTTCGCTGCGGCCTCTTTCCGCCTGGTCGCGGCGGCTAGATTCTTGGCCTTCTTCGGCGCGTTGCCAAACAAGACGGCGCCTTGCTTACGGTTACGTGTGCCGCCTCGAGCAGTCGGCTCGACAGAGGGGCCCGCGTCCGCCCTGCCGGCGCCCCGCGCAGGGCGCGGCTCTTCCTCCTCCTCATCATCATCAGGCGAGGTCTCCATGCCGGCTTCTTCGGAGCTGCCTGCTTCGTAGACGCCGCCTGTCGCGGTGTCCTCCAAGGCGGCCGCCCCCAAGTCGGGGTCGTCCACGTCGCTCACCGCCTAGCCCGGTTGGTAGTCGCCACCCGCCCCTATGATGGCGGTCATCGCGTCTGACATATAGATCTATTTCAGATGATGAGAGGCCGGCTGATCAAGACCAAGATCAAGACTAAGATGAGTATCAAAAAGAAAGAGTTGGAAAACTCACCGCAGGCGGCGGGTCGGCACGAGAATATGGCCGCTTGCCGAAGCTCCAAGACCCCTCCAGTTTGAGGCCGGAGATCTCATTCACCAAGTTCGCGACCTCGGCAGCCGGCATCTCCTTGGTGCTCAGCCGGCACAGGTCGCGATGCCCGCTCATCCGGCTGATCAGGTGCGGCCGACCTTGGAGCGGGAGAACCCGGCGCTCGACGAAGGCGACCAGCAAGTCGGATGCCTTGAGGCCTTCGGTCTCGGTCTACTCTCGGAGCCGTTGGATGGCGGCGGCGCCGTCTGCTGATACCGGCTTCGGCTTGTAGCCCCAACCAGCCCGGGGCTCAGCAGGCGAGCCAGTTACGTAGGCCGGCAGGTTGATGAAGTCGGCGGCCGGGTCCACGTTCTCCACGTAGAAGTAGGATTGCTGCCACATCTTGACCGACTGTGGCAGCTTGATGGTGGGGAAGGCGTTCGTCGGCGACGGTTGGCGAACCGCGACGAAGGCGCCACACTGGGCAGCCACCTCCCGGACGGAGGTGCCCAGCTTGGTGTAGAAGAAAGCTCCCCACAGCTCGATGGTGGGGAGGATGTCGAGGTAGCCTTCACACATCGTGACGAAGGCGGCTAGGAGATCACGGTGTTGGGCATGATGTGATGGGACTGGAGGTGATAGAATTCGAGAAACGAACGGAGGAAGCCGCTCGCCGGCAGGCCGAAGTCGCGGATGAAGTGCGAGCGGAAGACGACCCACTCGCCTTCTCTCGGCGCCGGTGAGATCTCCCCCTCCGGCGGCACGCGTGCCTTCTCGAGGCCCGTGCCGGGAAGACGCCGCGTCTCGCGGAGGAAAGTGATGTGGTCCTCATTGACGTTGGACCCATCCCAGTCTCTTCCTCGCCCGCGCGCCATGGAGAGCTTGACGAAGAAAGGACGCGGCGAGGGAGCTGGGAATGGATGGAGCAAAGAGGGCTCGGGCGGACCAGCTCGATGGAGACGAACTACGGCAGCGCTCCGGTGTGGCTCGGGGGCTCTGCGGTGAGATGAAGAAGAAGGAGGCAAGAACGGGGTAGAGGGGCGCGCGTGCTCCACCGCTCCCTCTCCTTCCCCTACTTATAGCCTACGGGCTATGAAGCCGAGGGGGCGGGCATGGGATCATGGGATTAATTGTGCCCACGACCCCACGTCCCCAAATTTATCGCGTGAGTTACTGCGCGCAGTAACTCCGTGGGGAAACACAACCGCCCGCCTCGGCCGCAGCGGATCCGCTCGTGCTCCGAGGCCCGGTGGTGGCGGGCACAGCCTGCAGATGCGTCCCATCGTGCGCGTGGCCTTGCAGGCTGGCCCGGCTGGCTGGTGCCACGTGGCATGCCCATGACAGGCGGCGGGCCGAGAAGCTTAGCTAGCACGCCACCTGGTTCCCGTCGTTGCATTCGAAATTCCAGAAAGATCTGGCTGGACGTATCCGACTCCTGCCAACCGGCTTCCTAGGATCCGTATGAGGCTTCCTTCAGAAGACCCGGAGGAGGAAACTTGTAACACCCACGATGTGGCTATATCTCCCAGTGTCGGAGCACGACTTAGAGGCATAACCGCATAGTAGGCTTATCGCAAGAGGGGTAATCTTTACACATCCCATGTACTGAATAAGGAAGGGATAAAGAGTTGGCTTACAATCACCACTTCAAACAATATATAAATATAACATTACATCATCTAGAATACAATCAAGGTCCGACTACGGAACCAAATAAAGAAAGACAACCCCAAATGCATAGATCCCCGATCGCCCCAACTGGGCTCCTCTAGCATATATGTGGCTAACTTACACAAATGAGAGCGAGAAGAGAAGCAAAGCATGGTCGAGAAGCTATAATGATCAAGAAGTGATCCTAAAACTACTTACGTTCAAGCATAACACGAGACAGTGTTCTCTTCCCGGACTCCGCCGAAAAGAGACCATCACGACTACACATGCGGTTGATTCCTTTTAATTAGATTAAGTGTCAAGTTTTTACAACCGGACATTAAAAAATTCCCATCTGCCCATAACCGCGGGCACGGCTTTCGAAAGTTCAAAACCCTACAGGGGTGTCCCAACTTAGGCCATCACAAGCTCTCATGGTCAACGAAGGATATTCCTTCTCCCAGGAAGACCCGATCAGACTCGGAATCCCGGTTCCAAGACATCTCGACAATGGTAAAACAAGACCAGAAAGACCACCCGATGTGCCGACAAATCCCGATAGGAGTTGCACATATCTCGTTCTCAGGACACACCGGATAAGCTAAGCGTACATGAGCCAACGTAACCCAAGTTGCCAAGGGACGGCTCCGCACGGTGCTCTAGTTTGGACCAACACTCAGAGGAGCACTGGCCCGGGGGTTTAAAATAAAGATGACCCTTGAGTCCGCGGAACCCAAGGGAAAAAGGCTTAGGTGGCAAATGGTAAAACCAAGGTTGGGCCTTGCTAGAGGAGTTTTATTCAAGGCGAACTGTCAAGGGGTTCCGATTATAACCCAACCGCGTAAGGAACGCAAAAATCAAGGAACATAACACCGGTATGACAGAAACTAGGGCGGCAAGAGTGGAACAGAACACCAGGCATAAGGCCGAGCCTTCCACCCTTTACCAAGTATATAGGTGCATTAAAGTAAACAAGATATAATAGTAATGATATCCCAACAATAAATATGTTCCAACAAGGAACAAACTCCATCTTCACCTGCAACTAGCAACGCTATAAGAGGGGTTGAGCAAAGCGGTAACATAACCAAACAACGATTTGCTAGGACAGGTGGGTTAGAGGCTTGGCATGGCAATATGGGAGGCATGATATAGAAAGTGGTAGGTATCGCGGCATAGCAATTGAGCGAGCAACTAGCAAGCAAAGATAGAAGTGATTTCGAGGGTATGGTCATCTTGCCTGCAAAGTTCTCCGAGTTGACGAAGGCTTGATCCTCGTAAGCGTACTCAACGGGTTCCTCGATCACGTACTTGTCTCCCGGCTCTACCCAAAGCAAGAACACAAGCAAAGGACCAACAATCAATCACGGTGCAATGCGCAAGCAATATGATGCAAAACATGGCATGATATGCGGGATGTGATATGTAATGCATATGCGTGCTCCGGAAGGAAAAGATTGAACCATACCTCAAATTGGCAAACCAAGTGTGCCGCTGGAAATATGAGATGATTTCGGTCGAAATCGATATAAAGATCACCGGAATCGGATGCACGGTTTGCAAATGGCAAGCAAAACAAGAATGGCACAATTCTGCGATTACAGCACGATGCCATCTAGAATGCAACAAGAAAACTAAGCCACTTCACTCAAACATAACAACAAAGCACATGGCAGTGATCTACTCAAGATGCTTGACAAAAGATGAACACTGAGCTATGGCTAAATCACACTAGAACAGGTTCAAACAAGCATGACAAAAGTGTAAAAGATATCAGCTTCACAGACTTAGTGAAAATACTAACATGTGAGGAATTAACATCAGGAAGCAATGTTTAGAGCAAGATAACAACATGCTACAGGAACATAACATAGCAATGCAAGGCATGGCATGAATCTACTCAAATCATATAACAAAAGTCCCTTACTGACCATAAGCCAAAAGGGCACAGAAAATATGATGGAATCCATGTAAACATAGCAAGTTTCGTTAACAGATTCAGACTTGGCAGAAAACTGGACATGGCATATACAGAGTAATGAAGGCCTCTTTGCGAGCTCGATTCACTCACCACAAGGCATTGAATGACAAACTAAGCATACTACCAGCAAGAAGACATGTTCAAGAAGCTAACCATAGCAAGAACAATCTAATAGCATGCATGGATCCACTACAACAACCTTGGCAGAATTGATTAATACGTAAACAATCTGCCAGGAACATTTTATAGCAAAAGTAGAGCAAGATTCAGTCATGATATGACACTCCATAATTGCAAACAGGGGCATGGATGGATAGAGCATAACCATATGTCAAAATCATCCTTACTGAACATACTCAAAACAAGCATGTAACTCACTGTAGCAACATGAATACATGGCATAAAAATAACAGCAGAGCAAGGACTTAGTGAAATTCTAAGTCTCTGAAATCAGCAATATTACGAGGGCTACTTTGCATGCTTTTGATAGTCACCACATTGATCACAAAAATACATGGCATACACCCCTGTAAAGATGGCATGGCGTAGCCCAAAACACATGTAGAGCTCATGCCCATATGCAGCACACAATAATCATGGCAAAAATGACAATTGCTCATGATCTGTTAAGAATCAGCACCTAACAATTGATGAACAGGGCTTCAAAATGCAAGAATTAAAGGACTTAGCAGAAATTCGAAGTCAACCTCGGGTTTTCAGATCTGGGTGCGGAGAACGAGGATCGTCGGAGAAGAAGAGGACCGCGGTCGGCGGGGCTTGGGACGGCGCCGGTCGGGGCGATGCGGCGGCGGAGGGGGCGAGGCCGGGCGGCGCGTTGCCGGGGAGGCGCGGCCAGGGTTGCTGCGCGGCGGCGGCGGGCAGCCGCGGAGGCGGGCGCAGAGGCACGGCACCGGCGGGAGTGGAGGAGGCAGCGCGGGGCGCGGGCTCGGTGTGGCCCGGTTCGGCCCGGGGCAGGCCGGATCTGGGCCCCGGGCGGCGGTGGAGATGTGGGTGCGGGAAGGGTGACGTGGTGCGATCTGATAGGTTGCGGGCGGCGGCGCGGTTTTTGTACGGCCGGACCGGACACGTCCGTCGGCAGAGAGGGAGCGGAGCTAGGGTTTGACTGTGAAAATTTTGGAAGGGAAGGTGTTTATATAGGTAGAGGGAGGTAGGGATGTCCAAATGAGGTGCGGTTTTTGGCCACGCGATCATGATCGAACGGCCGAGAGGATGGAGGGGGTTTGGATGGGTTATTGGGCCACTTGGAGGGGTGTTGGGCTGCAACACACACGAGGCCTTTACGGTTCCCCGGTTAACCGTTGGAGTATCAAACGGACTCCAAATGGCAGGAAACTTGACAGGCGGTCTACCGGTGGTGTGCCAAGGCCGCTTGGCAAATCTCGGCCCATTCCCAGAAAGTTTAACACCCGCTCATGAAAAGAGGCAAAAGGGGGCGCCGGAGGACGTAGGAGTGTCGGAATGCAAAATGGACAACGGGGAAAATGCTCGGATGCATGAGACAAACACATATGCAAATGAGATGCACATGATGACATGATATTAAATGCATGACATGAACAAAATGCAAAACGAAGACAAACCCAACCACGAAGGGAAATCATAACTTAAAGCCGGAAATGGCAAGAGTTGGAGAACAAATATGGTAAGTTACATCCGGGGTGTTACAACACTCCACCACTATGAAAGGATCTCGTCCCGAGATCTAGGACTGAAAGAACTCCGAATATTCGGAACGGAGGTGGTCCTCGCGTTCCCAGGTGGCTTCTCGGTCAGAATGATGTGACCACTTCACTTTCAGGAATTTGATAGACTTGTTGCGAGTCTTGCGCTCGGTTTCTTCAAGAATAGCAACGGGATGCTCATGATAAGACATGTATTCTTGGAGATCAATCTCTTCAAAGTTGATGGTGCGGTCAGGAGTCTTGAAACACTTGCGAAGCTGTGACACGTGACACACGTCGTGCACATTTGCAAAGTTGGACGGAAGCTCAAGTTGATCGGCGAGGTCGCCTCTTTTGCCAATGATCTTGAAAGGACCCACGTATCTAGGGGCAAGCTTCCCTTTGATACCGAAGCGACGAGTACCTTTCATTGGAGAGACGCGGAGCTAGACATGGTCTCTGATCTCCAAAGCCAAGTCATGATGCTTGCTATCATAGTAACTCTTCTGGCGCAATTGCGCGGCTTTGAGATTTTCACGGATGACTTTACACATTTCTTCAGCTTCTGTGATGAAGTCATTGCCCAGAAGTTGGCGTTCACCAGTCTCTGACCAATTAAGAGGAGTACGGCACTTTCTGCCATAGAGAATCTCTAATGGGGCCTTGCCCGATGTCGGTGTCAAAACCGGCGGATCTCGGGTAGGGGGTCCCGAACTGTGCGTCTAAGGCGGATGGTAACAGGAGGAGGCGGGACACGATGTTTACCCAGGTTCGGGCCCTCTCGATGGAGGTAATACCCTACATCCTGCTTGATTGATCTTGATGATATGAGTATTACAAGAGTTGATCGACCACAAGATCGAAGAGGCTAAACCCTAGAAGCTAGCCTATGGTATGATTGTTGTTGTCCTACGGACTAAACCCTCCGGTTTATATAGACACCGGAGGGGGCTAGGGTTACACAGAGTCGGTTACAAGGGAGGAGATCTACATACCCGTGTTGCCAAGCTTGCCTTCCACACCAAGGTGAGTCCCATCCGGACACGGGACGAAGTCTTCAATCTTGTATCTTCATAGTCCAACAGTCCGGCTGTTCGGAGACCCCCTAATCCAGGACTCCCTCAGTATCCCCCGAACCAGGCTTCAATGACGATGAGTGCGCAGATTGTCTTCGGCATTGCAAGGCGGGTTCTTCTCCAAATTCTGAATATACGTTGAGCAGTGTCCGGCTCCCCATAAATGTTGCACTTCTTGGATTCCGTGCCCAATAAGGGCTATCTTCCACGTGTCGAGCGAATGCGAGGAGCCAGGGCATTTTTACATTTTCCACCCTAGCCATGTAAGTAAACTGTCTATTAAAGAGACGGGGATTCTTAGATCCAGACCACACCAACCTCCCACGGCGAGTATCCATCGGAGCGCGCTCGGAAAAAACCATTCCAACATGGCCGGCCATCGCAGCTCCTCCTCCCGCTCCCGTAGCTCTAGGCCCGGTGATTGGGAGAAGTGTTCCATCCCGCACAGTCAATTAGTAGAGTTGCAGACCCACGGATTTCTCCCTGTAGAATATATGGTTCCCGTTCGAGCCGGGCTCGCCACCTATAATGGCAGGGAGCAAGCGGAGAGCTTCCCCAATCCCTCCAAGGGGGAGCGGGTATGCCTTGCCCCTTATTTACTAAGGGGACTTGGATTTCTAATCCATCCGTTCCTCCACGGGCTCCTGGAGTTTTATGGCCTCCAGTTGCATAATTTCACCCCCGCTTCCATATTACACATCGCTGGTTATGTTGCCCTTTGTGAGCTATTTCTGGGCTGCGAAGCTCATTTCGATCTGTGGAAGAGGCTATTCTGCCTTGTGCCCCGTACACAGAAGGGGTCAATATATCAAGTGGGTGGAGCCGAAATATGGCGCATCACCGGGACCGGATACCTATCCAGGACCCCGAAGAAGACGTCCGAAGACTGGCCTTCGGAGTGGTTTTACATGGAGGACGTCCCCCTTCCAGATCCTGTTCGGATGGGTCTTCCCGAGATCGACAATGCCCCTTCGAAGAAACGCCGAAGCTGGCGCCCACGGAGCCCTCAGGAGGAAGATAACAGAGAAATCCTTTACCTGATGGGCCGGATAAAAGTGTTGGCTCAATCAGGACTGACAATAATCGAGGTTATGTCAATATGTATAATGCGGGGGGTGCAACCACTTCAATATCGAGGGCACCCCATGTGGCGCTTTAACGGGGAAGATGATGCCACCCGCTGCGGGCGTAAGGGACCGGACTCAGTTGCTTCTCTAGCAAAAATTCCGTCCAATTTGTTCAAGGGAGAGGAAGAGGAGATCATCCGTATTAAGCCATGGGATGGATTCTCCCTGTACAACCCCCCAAGCTGGGTGAGCTGTCACTTTTTACTCCCAACCTTCGCGCATTCTTCGTCATAAATACTCACCTTGCCGTTTCATGGAAGGAACTGCGAAAAGCTGTAAGGGAGATCAACAGCCCACCTCCACAACCGGAGGACCCTGACCGGGCCCTCGATCCCGGACTCGAAGAGGATCCGAATATATTTGTGGAGCTGATCCGCAGGACATTCTATCAATTGAACTGCGATGATGCCATGGTGGCCATCATAGCCGACTATCCTGGGCTACTCCCTGCATCACATGTAAGAAAAACTGGAGTCCCAATTTCCGAGAAGGATCCCCTTTTATGCACTTCACCTACCGTACACATATGGTGTTTTACAGGGAAGGCCCTCGAGACACCATGCCGAACCCGCAGTGACTCGCCAACAAGGGGCACCGAAGCCGGGTAGGCTAAAAAGGAAGGCGGTCAGGACTGAGACACCGGTGCAGAGGTATGATACAGAACCTTGCTCTGTGGTTGTCATCTTGCTTAAAATATAATGACGTCCATGTTTCCTAGTAGGAAAAACGCTCGCCGGACTATATCCGGAGAGGTTGCCGATCACGCCTCCACCAGTCGGGCTCCAGGGCCGGATATAGAGGCGGAAGCTAACACGGGGCGAACGCCGGATGCTCCTCCTACAGAGGATGCGGATAGACTATCCGCTAGATATTCCGAAGTGGAGAGCGCCATGAATCACAGGCGTCGCCGGGCCGTACTCCGTGACGCTTGTTTCTCCCAAGAGGCGTTCGATGCCTTCAACTCAGGAGACACGTACATCCGTGCTGCTCAAAACGGTCTTGCCAAAGCCACGGACCAGTATGTAAAGGATATACGAGTAAGAAAATCTGACGATTATATATATCAGTAGCCCCTGAGACTTGAAACAGTTGACACAACTGCTTTAAGGATCATTAATTGTGCAGGTTCTTACAGAGAAGAATACCCAATTGTCTCAAGAGCTGGAAGAGTGCAAAGCCCAGCTACGAGCCACGGTTGCCGTGTTGAAGGAGTCCGAGAAGGCCCCTCTGGTAACACTTGTTCCCATTGCAAAGAATGATAGGTACCAAATAGTATGCGGCAGGCATGCAAATCTAACAATAGATGTTGCAGATAGCTCCGGAGTGAATCCGGAGGCCGTGCCGGAGAATGCGCAACGTGCTAATCGACAGCTAAATGTTGGCGAGCGCGTGCTTACACGGGTCAGGCAGGAGAAAAATAATCTCCAAGACGCCAATATCCGGCTAGGCGTGGAACTGAAAGATGTCCGAGCCCAGCTTGCGGACTCCATGAAGGAGAATACGCGGCTTCGACGCGGCATTTTTAGTAAGTGCTTGAACGAACTTTTGAAAGAGTTCGGCGAAGAAGCCGGCTAACAGAGTTATGTCTGCAGGTATGCTGACGGGTCGTCCCGCAGAGGAGATGCCCGGGTCTGCGGGTGATCTTTTACCAGAGCTCTCACAACTGCATGAACAAGTTCGGCAGGTGATGCAGGGTATTTCCCAAGCCTTTTGGCCATCCGCCTCCCCGCTAGGAGGCATGGGGGAGCTTATAGAGAATCTCAAGGGAGCACGGCGGCGCTTCCGATTATGGAAGATATCAGCCTGCCGACAAGGTGCAAGGGAAGCCTGGGCCATGGTGAAGACGCGATATACCAAAGCTGACCCAAACCACATGGCCGAGGTCGGACCTGTGGGGCCCGATGGGAAAGAGATCCCCGTCAGTTTGGTGTATGACCAAGTAGAATTAGCCGCAAAGTATTCCGAACAGGATTGTCGGCTAGACAACCTGTTGGATGGTATAGAAGAAGAATTTAGTCAGTCTTAGTGATTGTGTATTTTAAGTGACATATATAATGTCCTAGACGGATTGTAAATCATTTGTCATGGCGGACCTTTTCGCTTCGACCTCTGGACCCGATAGTCCGGAGTGTATCCGAATACCCGCTCGGTTATGTAAAAATCGGGGTATGCGTGGAAACCAGGCGTAGGGGTCATAAGTGCTTGAACAGACAATACCCAACTAGCTATGTTATATTACATGAATAGTAAGAAACATCTTCCAGGGAGAATAGTTCCGTTAAGGGTTCCTTTCCCTGGGTACGCATGCCCTAATGTGCATGTCCGAACTGTGAAAAGAGACGCAGACTATAAACATCCGGGGGCATGTATCAAAGTAAATAAAAGTCATCTTTTGTTCATCGACTGAATATTCCCTTAAGAACGCTAGCTTTCGGCTTCACCTAGTCTGAGGTACACATCCGTCTGACCCGACAGTAACAATCGCAGAGGTGCTCCCCTTATGCCCTAGCCGAATTAACGGGAACGTAGGGCATAAATACAAGAGCCAGGCAACCCAGCTTGGCCAAAACTTAAGTCATATCGATGCATATAATGGCGAAAAAAGGTACATGCGGAAGAGTAGCACATGTGTGGGGCATAAAGCCCAGAAAAATAGTTATATTAAGCTTCTGTATAAGAAGCCCCAGGTATAATGAGCGCGGTTAGCGCGTCAAGATTGTGTAGTCAAGGCACAAGTTAGCCTTTTAAGGCCTGGAGGAGAAGAAAAAGGAAGAGAGGAGGGGAGAAAAGATAGATAACGGATATGCAAAAAATTGACGGGGGTAAGGAGATGAACATAGAGTCCGGCACTAGGCGTAGAATCTTCGGAGTCTGGCTGCGTTCCATGGGTTTGGCTCGAGTCGATTGTCCGATGCATCCCGCAGACGGTATGCTCCACCGGTTAGAACCTGGTCAATAATGAAGGGACCCTCCCATTTGGGCTTGAGCTTCTTCTTTTTCTTCTCCGGCAGGCGTAGAACTAGTTCGCCAACGTTATAGGTTTTGGCCCATACTTCTCTGCTTTGATACCTTCAAGACTGTTGCTGATAGAATGCGGAACGGGCTTTTGCCACGTCGCGCTCCTCCTCCAGGGCGTCCAAATTGTCCTGCCGATCGAGCTCGGCCTCTTTCTCTTCGTACATGCGCACTCGAGGTGAGTCATGAATTATGTCGCAAGGCAGAACCGCCTCTGCATCGTACACCATAAAAACGGTGTGTATCTGGTAGTACGATTCGGCGTGGTCCGCAGCCCCCATAGTACGGAGTCGAGCTCCTCTACCCAGTGCGTGTTTGATTCCTTTAAGGACCGCACTAATCTAGGTTTGATGCCGCTCATGATAAGACCATTTGCTCGTTCGACTTAACCGTTAGTTTGCGGGTGATAGACAGAAGCATAATCGAGCTTGATGCCCATGTTGCTGCACCAAAGTTTTACCTCGTCGGCTGTAAAGTTCATGCCGTTGTCTATGATGATGCTGTGGGGGATGCCATAACGGTGTACAGCCCCATATACGAAGTTTATCACCGGTCCGGATTCAGCCGTTTAACGGGTTTGGCTTCTATCCATTTGGTGAATTTATCCACCATGACCAGTAAGTATTTTTTCTTATGGGTTCCCCCTTTAAGGGTTCCTACCATATCAAGTCCCCAGACCGCAAAGGGCCAAGTAATGGGGATTGTTTCGAGAGTGGTAGGCGGCATATGGCTTTGGTTTGCAAAAAGCTGGCAACCGATGCAACGTTGGACCAGATCTTGTGCATCTCCTCGGGTCGTCGGCCAATAGAAACATGTACGGAAGGCCTTGCTTACAAGGGCTCGGGCTGCGGCATGGTGGCCGCCGAGTCCAGCATGGATTTCTGCCAAAAGCTTCCGCCCTTCCTCTTCGGAGATGCACCTTTGAAGGACTCCGGTAGTGCTTTTCTTATAAAGCTCTCCCCCGTGGACCTTGTAGGCTTTAGATCGCCGCACTATGCAGCGTGCCTCATTTTGGTCGTTGGGTAGTTCCTGCCTGGTTAGGTAGGCCATGAATGGTTCTGTCCATGGGGCGATTACGGCCATTATCACGTGGGTTGAAGGTGTTATTTCGGTGGTGGAGCCTCCGATTGTGTCAGAGTGTTCGATATCTGGTGTTGTGGCCGGGTCCGGACTATTGTTACTGGTGTCCCCTTCCCATACCACGGATGGCTTAAACAACTTTTCCAAGAAGATGTTAGGTGGGACAGGGTCGCGCTTAGCGCCGATACGGGCGAGGATATCCGCCGCCTGATTGTTTTCCCGAGCCACATGGTGGAATTCAAGCCCCTCGAACCGAGCTGACATTTTGAGGACGGCGTTGCAATATGCCGCCATTTTCGGATCCTTGGCATCGAAGTCTCCATTTATTTGAGATATTGCGAGATTCGAATCCCCACGCACCTCCAGGCGTTGAATGCCCATGGAAACTGACATCCGGAGACCATGTAATAGGGCCTCGTATTCGGCTGCGTTGTTGGAGTCTGTGTATAGTATTTGGAGTACGTATTGGATTGTATCTCCAGTGGGGGACGTCAGGACGACGCCAGCCCCCAGACCAGCCAGCATTTTAGAGCCGTCAAAGTGCATGATCCAATTGGAGTATGTGTCGTACTCTTTAGGGAGTTCGGCTTTTGTCCACTCGGCGACGAAATCGGCCAGTACTTGCGACTTAATGGCTCGTCGTGGTCTATATGTTATGTCGAACGGGAGGAGCTCGATGGCCCATTTGGCAATCCGGCCTGTAGCATCGCAGTTTTTTATTATATCGTTGAGTGGTACTTCTGAGGCCACCGTAATTTAACACTCTTGAAAGTAGTGTCTTAATTTCCGGGATGCCATGAATACTGTGTATGCTATTTTTTGATAATGTGGGTACCGTGATTTGCATGGAGTGAGGACAGTGGATACATAATATACACCGGCTTTTGACATGGGAATTTATGTCCGTCCGTCTCTCGTTCGACGACGAGCACTGCACTTACAACTTGGTGAGTTGCCGCTATATATAACAGCATTGGTTCGCTGATATTTGGCGCGGCCAAGATTGGGTTAGTGGCCAGGATGGCTTTTATTTCTTCCAATCCGGCCGTGGCTGCGTCCGTCCACTCGAAGTGTTTGGTGCACCGAATAAGGCGATAAAGGGGAAGTGCCTTTTCTCCTAATCGCGAGATAAAGCGGCTTAAGGCCGCCACGCATCCAGTTAACTTCTGGATTTGCTTGAGGTCAGTTGGGATAGCCAACTGCGACAGAGCTCGGATTTTAGCTGGATTTGCTTCAATTCCTCCACTGGAGACGATGAAGTCGAGGAGCTTTCCGGCGGGCATGCCGAAAACGCATTTTTCCGGATTGAGCTTAATGTCGTATGTTCGGAGATTGTTGAACGTGAGCCTCAAGTCAACTATTAAGGATTCGACGTGTTTGGTTTTAACGGCCACATCGTCTACGTATGCCTCCACTATTTTGTCGATCTGCTTTTCCAGACATGTCTGAATCATGCGCTGATACGTTGCGCCGGCATTTTTGGGCCCGAAGGGCATTGTGTTAAAACAGAAGGGGCCGTATGGAGTGATAAATTCCATTGCGGCTTGATCGGACTCCGCCATCTTAATTTGCTGGTAACCGGAGTATGCGTTGAGGAAGCACAATGAGTCGTGTCCTGCGATAGCGTCGATAATTTGATCGATGCGAGGGAGGGGGAAGGGATCCTTTGGGCAAGCCTTATTAAGGTCCTTGAAGTCGACGCATAGGCACCAGGATTTTTCCTTCTTTGGTACCATCACCAGGCTTGCTAGCCACTCCGGATGTTTTATTTCTCTAATGAATCTGGCCTCCAGTAACTTGGCTAGCTCCTCTCCCATGGCTTGTCGCTTAGGTTTAGAGAAACGCCGAAGAGTCTACTTGACCGGCTTGAATCCTTTTACAATGTTAAGCCTATGCTCGGCCAACCTGCGTGGGATTCCTGGCATGTCTGAAGGATGCCAGGCGAATATGTCCCAATTCCCGCGCAGGAACTCCCGTAGTGCGGCATCTACAACGGGGTTTAACTATGCCCCGATGGATGCTATTTTTGTGGGGTCCGTTGGATGGACTTGGAATTTGACTATTTCATCCACTGGTTTAAAAGAGGTGGACTTGGATCTTTTGTCGAGTATCACATCGTCCTTGTCCACTATGGAGCGCAGCGCAGTTAATTCCTCCGGTGCAAGGGCTTCGGATAGTGCCTCGAGGGCCAGTGCGGCAGTTTTGTTTTCGGCGCGGAGTGCTATGTCTGGATCACTAGCTAGAGTGATGATTCCATTGGGCCCGGGCATTTTGAGCTTTATGTACCCGTAATGGGGTATGGCTTGGAAGATCATGAATGCCTCCCGCCCTAGAAGGGCGTGGTATCCGCTACTGAATGGGGCCACTTGGAATGTAATTTCTTCGGACTTGTAGTTCTCCAGAGTGCCAAATACCACATCTAGTGTGATTTTCCCAGCGCAACGTGCCTCCCGACTGGGGATGATTCCTCGGAAGGTCGTGCTGCTTTGCTCAATACGGTTTCTGTCTATTTCCATTTTTTGAAGAGTCTTCTCATAAATGAGGTTTAATCCGCTGCTGCCGTCCATGAGCACTTTAGTAAGCGGAAAGCCGTCCTTGGACTGAGGGCCAAGGCGGCTGGTGCTCGGGATATTCGGAATTTAGGTTCGTCACTGGCATTGAAGGTGATAGCCGTGTCACTCCATGGATTTATTGCTGCCATGTGGCAGACTTTGGCAAGGCTGCGGAGTGCTCACTTACGCCTATTATTTGAGGCAAAGGTCTCGAAGACTGTCAATATTGTATTGTTATCCATGGGATGGTGCTCTGTGGTGTTTTGAATGAGGAGATCCTCACCGCTCCTGGCCACCTGCCAGAGTACCCAACATGCTCTAAGGCTGTGTGTTGGTATGGTATCCGATGTACTATGAATTTTGCAGGGCCCGTTGAGCCATCCCTCCAATACGGTTCCACGCCCTGTAGTGGGCTTTTGCTTCTTTGTAATTGAGTCGGGCGACTTATGAGAGTGCACCCTTTTAGTTCAGACCGGGGGTTTTGTCAGAGCCGGATTATCCCAAAATTTTGTTTGGGTTTTCCAGGCGCTTTCCATCGCACAATACTTCCGTACTATGGCCGCCAAGTTAGCGAAGTGTGCTATGTCATGGCGACTTATGGCGTTGAGGATTCCCTTGTCCGTGCAATTGTTGCAAAAGAACGAAATTGCGTCTTCCTCGCGACAGTCCTTGACCTTGTTCATTACAAGGAGGAATCTAGCCCAATAGTGATGTACTGTCTCTTGGGGATCTTGCCTAATGTGGGAAAGATCGTTTATATTTGGGTGGGTGGGTGGATTTAAGTCCAGACCTTGACCCAATATGAGACCCAGGGGCTGGGGAGTCTCCGATCTTGGAAGTTCGGGCTCTGGGATGTTGCCCCGCAGGTTCGGCATGCTGCCTGATTCCAGGTTCAGGGTTAGGGCGATGTCCTCCCGTGGACGGGTATCCGGCTCGGAGAGCTCGGGAATCCGTACATAGTTCATCCTCAGGATAGAGGAAGAATCGCCGCATTGCTCCTCCACTACCGCTATCTGATGGATGACCGGCGGAGAGTTAATTTCCCTTTGGTCGAGTTTAAGCCCGATCGGATCATAGTCCGTAGCGACTCCCAGATCGGCAATGCGATCCAAGAGCTCGTTCAAAGAGGAGAGCTCCATTGGATCCATCTGCTCGGTGAATTTCGAGCCGATGTGGAGGCTATTTTCGATGACCCGAGAAGTCATTGTCGGCACAGCGGCCGAGCGGGCGGTCATGACAAAGCCGCCTAGTCAGAGAGTTTGGCCTACAGCCAGGGCTCCCCCAGAGGTGATGTTGTTCTTGACAACGAGACGAGCCATCCCTCCTTATGATGACGACACAGTGGAACTCTCAATGAAAGCACCAATGTCGTTGTCAAAACCGGCGGATCTCGGGTAGGGGGTCCCGAACTGTGCGTCTAAGGCGGATGGTAACAAGAGGCGGGGGGACACGATGTTTACCTAGATTCGGGCCCTCTCAATGGAGGTAATACCCTACGTCCTGCTTGATTGATCTTGATGATATGAGTATTACAATAGTTGATCTACCATGAGATCGAAGAGGCTAAACCCTAGAAGCTAGACTATGGTATGATTGTTGTTGTCCTACAGACTAAACCCTCCGGTTTATATAGACACCGGAGGGGGCTAGGGTTACACAGACACTACAAAAAAAAGACACATCCGTGACATTTTGGGCCAAACGAAAAAAAATTCTGTCATACATATGACACTTCTATGACGATAATTGTGACAAAACCCGGTATCATCATAGATGTGGTGGGCTCCTACTTCTATGACAAAAAATCATGACAGAAAATGGGCTTTTCGTCTTGGGCTGGCCGGAGACGCAGCTGCATGATATTCTTTGGGCCGTCCATGACAGAAAAACCGTGGTAGAAGCGAGGGGGGAGGAAAATTTCAGGGAGTTCCCGGTTACGGTGGGAGTTCGGGGGCCGAGCGATGCGCGTTTCTCTCGTACACGTACGCGCGTGTGTGCGAGGCGTTGTCTCTAACTGAACCCGAGCGAGGCATTGGGCTCTAACTGAACCCAAGCGATTGCACTGTAGGCTACGCGTTACTGAACCCGAGCGATCGATCGATGGCTGTTAACTGAACCCGTTCGAGCGATTCCTTCACTAATGTTGCTAACTAAAGCCGATCGATGGGATGAACAGTGAGTGTTGCGGGGGGGTTTGGATGAACAGTGAGCGGTGGCGTTGCCTTTGGATGAACAGGACCTCGTGGTGTGGTGGAGGGCTGGATGAACAGTAGACGGTGGAGGGGTGCCCGTGGAGGGGTGGATGAACAGGACCCCGTGGTGTGGAGGGCTGGATGAACAGTAGACGGTGGAGGGTGGTTGAACAGGACCCCGTGGTGTGGAGGGCTGGATGAACAGTAGACGGTGGAGGGGTGGTTGAACAGGACCCCGTGGTGTGGAGGGCTGGATGAACAGTAGATGGTGGAGGGGTGGTTGAACAGTAGCCAGTGGAGTAGCGCGCGGTGGAGGCTGGATGAACAGGAGTCCGTGGAGGCTGGATGAACAGGAGCCCGTGGAGGCTGAAGGAGGTCGACGGTAGAGATGAACATTATCTCGTGGAGTCCCGTTTTGCGGTACGCCACACCCCTCCCGATGAATAGGACCCCCGTTTCGACCGTAGCGCTCCAACACAAGTTCGTTTCCTCCGTTTTGCGGTACGCCACACCCCTCCCAATCAACAGGACCCCTGCTTCGACCGTAGGAGGTCCGTTTCCTCCGTTTTGCTGTACGCCAGGCCCCTCCCGATGAACAGGATCCCGTTTTGAACATGGTCGGTCGAACACAAGGCCGTTTCCTCCGTTCTGTGGTACGCCAAGCCTCTTTTCCATCGCTTGTTCCGTCCAAGCCCTCACGATGAACACGACGCATTCCGTTGCCTCCCCATGAACACGACGCATTCCGTTGCCTCCCCATGAACACGACGATGACACTGTTTCTCCGTTTCGACCCAGCCATGTACACGAGCCGTCGCCGTACATATGCGCGAGTAGGCGTTCGAGACCCCGCCCGTATGTACACATACGTGGCCGTATTTTCTTTCTTGCACCCTGGCCGTTGTACGTACGTGTAAATGCTACGTGCGCGCCTCTACTATGACACGTGCGCGCCTCTACATCGACCAGTATGTATGTACACGTTCGCGACCAGAATGACAACGCTACGTACGCTTCGACCAGGTGGGTCCCGACTATCAGGCACTTCCTTGCCTGCGAAGATGTAGCTGGTCGGTCCCAGCAGTCAGGGGGCGAATCGTTTTTTTTTGCCCGGACGCACTTCCTTGCGTGCGAAGATGTAGCTAGTGGGTCCCAGCAGTCAGGGGGGTTCGTTTTTTTGCGAAATACGATGGCCCATCCGGTGGGTCCCGCTGTCAGGTGGAGGAATAATTATTTTGCACGTAATAAGGAGGCACTTCCTTGCTGCGGCTGTGGACCCAGCTGTCAGCCTCTCCACGTACGGTCCACGTCCGATGGAAGCCGTTCCTTGACCACGTTGACCACGCCGCACCGAGAGCACCAGGGCGGTGGATGACGGCGAGGCCTAGGAAGGGGACGACGTGGAGCCGGGGAAGATGCGGCAGTGGATGCCCACGCGTAGAGGAGTATGAGGGTTCACTGGTTCGCTGCGGTGTGAGGCTGCCGTCGCCGCAGAATAATAGGGGGTGTGGGTGAGTAGAGGGATGGCCTGGTCAGCGATGGGAGTAGTAGGGGGCGGTGAGGCCTCTGCCGCATCGTAGCCGGCCACGGGAGGCAGGAGCACGAGGCACGACCGGCGCTGGTTTGGGTGGCTGGAGCAAGAAGACCAGAGGTTGAAGAAGCACTACGGCCGTTGGATGGACATCGTACGGTCACTGGAGCTAGAATCGTGCATATTGACTAAGTTGACAAAGCCCTCCGTCCCCGTCAACTTAGTAGGCCCACAAGTTAGCCTGCCACTATACTGGGTCCCAGCTAACAGGGGGAGTATTCATTTTTTTTGTGCGTAATAAGGAGGCACTTCCTTGCGTGCGAAGATATAGCTAGTGGGTCTGAGCTGTCAGTGGCGGTAACGTTTTTTTCACGAAATACAGAGGCCCTTTCGGTGGGTCCCTGATGTCAGGTGGAGGAATCATTATTTTGCGTGTAATAAGGAGGCATTTCCTTGCGTGCGTCCATGGACCCAGCTGTCGGACTCTCCACGTAAAGTCCACTTCAGATGCATGTCGGTTGTTGACCACGTTGACCAGGTCGCGCCGAGAGCACCAGGGCGGTGGACGACGGCGAGGCCTAGGAAGGGAACGACACGGAGGCAGGGAAGACTCGGCAGTTGTTTCCCATGCGGAGGGGAGTACAACTGTACGAGGGTTTACTGTTTCGTTTGCCGTCGCCGGAGAATAACAACAGGTGTGGGTGAGTAGAGGGATGGCTAGGCCAGCGATGGGAGTACGGTGGGGCGGTGAGGCCTGCGCGGCAGCAGAGCCGGCCGCGGGGAGAAGGGAGCAGGCAGTCCCACCGGCACCTGTTTGAGCGGCTGGAGCAGGAAGAGCAGAGATTGAAGAAGCACGACGGCCGTTGGATGGCCATCCAACAGTCACTGCTTGTGCGTCAACCTTTTTTTAGGAAAGCCTCAAATCTGTGGAAAACAGCATACAGCCCATTTGCTAATTCGTAAGGTTTTTTTGGAGCCCATATTCTTTTTGTTAGCATTACAGCCCATATTGTGGCCACGGTTAAAAAATTATACGAAATTTTGCATATTTTGGTGCGGTCCGAACTGTTTTTAATCCCGAAATTTCGACTCACATTCAAACTGATTTTAAAAATAAATTTATATCAATATAAAATCCAACAAATTCTCCACTCATAAAAATTAATGTAATTTAAAATCTCGAAACGAAAAAAAAGATATTTGAAACTAATTGCCGGTTTGATGTGTTTTAAAAATGTACAACCCATTTCTCCTTACTGATGGGCCATTTTCTCGGCCAGCCGAATGAAAGCTCTCCTCGTCTTGAAAGATTTGCAGCCCAACAGGCCTGACAAAGCGACTTACTTGGCAAATCACAAAAAAACTGGGTTGTGGCCGTGGACCCAGATGTCAGTCCATTTGTTTTTTTAGTCCATTTGGTGGGCTGGGTGAAACAATGATGTAGCATCTATGCAGCCCATTTGAATCCCATTTGCATTTTTCTCGAAAGCCGTGAACTTGCTGGGCTGGGTGAAAATATCATGTTGGGCTAGACGGAAAAATGTTATAAAAACATAAACACATGATTGCACATTAGTAAAATCTTTGCAAGCTTATGTACGCAATCACTAGGAGTTAACTTGCCAAGTTATATATAAACAATTATTATTATTATTATTTTGTAAGAACTTTCAACTTATGAAATAAAATATCATTTCAATTTGATGAGTTAATAGTACGTGGGGTATTATTATTTTTTAGGCTAGACGTGGGACAGTTGAGTTGGTTCTAGGGGAAAGTACTGGGAGAAAACTCAGTTTACATCAAAAAGAAAGTGGGACAAAATTCAGAGACCTGCTGGGTCCACCTGAGGAGGGGAATATGTTGGGAGGAAAGAGATTCAAAGCACGGCAGCCGAGTGAACTAGTTTTTTTACGGACAACTGAACTAGTTTACATACATAAGCAAATTGCCACTAAAAAAGCAATCAGATTAATGGGTTCTTAAAAGAAATATTTCGGACAAAACAGATAATTACGACACATAGGCTAATGCATGAAACACTCACATGATAAAGGTGCTTATAAACAGATAAAGTACAACATCTAGACCTTCCTGGCACGCTTGATCATGACGATGCGGCTGTCCGTGTACTCGTCGGTTACGGGAAGCAGACACGCCCTCATGTCCAAGATCAGCATGTACATGTCGTAGCATGCGTATGCGCCCTTGGCCGCGTAGGTTATGTAGGCTAGATTCAGAGGTACCTCCCACGTGTTCAGGTCGTATTCTTTCATGTTGGAGTATCAGGGGTCGATGATGGTCTCAGCGAGGTCAACCACGGAGTCCTTCTCCTGCCCGTTGCTGATGATCTTGTATTGCTTCTGGATGTCGACAAGCTTGTTGCACCAGATGGCCGAATCGTCGCGTTCTTCCTTCTCTCCACCGTAGCAAAGGTGCAGTCGGTGCTGCCGATGAAACGGGCGAATGCTCCAGAACCTGATGCAGCCATAGGACTGAGGCGAGGCAGAGCTTCACCGAGTCCGTATCGTTGGTGTACATCACATTCAACTTGGTGCAGCCATAGGACTGAACGTCGAACTCAAAGGGGAACTCCTTGTTGAAGTCCATATCCAGCAGGCTCACCCCTCGGATCGCCATTGGAGTCTCTTCGAGTGAACGAGTGTGTAGGCAGCGGCAGCAGTTCATTTTTCAGCTCTTGGGGAACTTGATTCAACAGTAAGCTGAGTGTGTACAGTTGACAACAGTTACTACCCCTCCCTCGTCCGCTGCACGCCCGGCAGAAGATGCACCCTCGGCCACACGTCGGTTCACGAGCGGGTCTGTATTGGTACTGTAATAACAGGAGTTAGTGGTCACTTTACTTAAATTTAATTAGCTTTAATAGAAATTTGTACTTAAAACAAGCAATGCATTCGCTCGTTCTATCAGTGCCACAGGATCAACATGCACAACAATTAGAATTATTATTCTCAGGACGCACACGATCATCACATTTGTCGCACTTTCACAAAAGATAATACTACCGAGTTTGAACTGTTTGTTATGGTTGTTGTCCTCTGCATCATCATGCCGTGTTTCCCAGCTTGCAAGATTCAGAACCAACAAATAAGATCCAAATAATAAGTACAACAAAGATGCCTACACATCTCATTGATCCCCAGCTTGCAAGATTCAGAACCAACAAATAAGATCCAAATAATAAGTACAACAAAGATGCCTACACATCTCACTGATTCCCAGCTTGCAAGATTCAGAACCAACCCATTAGAGCCTTTTGATAAAGTGAATATTGGGATTAAATCCATCTTGGCTAGCCATGTCATACAATCGAAGAACTTGGCGAATGCTCTTGACCGTCACAACATCTGTAGTTGAGTATTCCTGTTTGCACAGCATGTTTGCATAGCACAAACAAGGAGACAGGAGAGCATGATTTCGCTTTAATAGCGGCCTCCTTGAACTCAACCTCCAGCTCTACTTGGATGAGTTCTGCCTGGAGTTCCATGATTCAATTCATGCACCTTTTTCTGTAGTTCACGTGAAATGAAGCAAAGATTGCATCATTCAGCTACCAAGAAGTACTTGCTCTTGTGAGCTGGCAGGTTCTTCTTTAGTAGTTGCACTAAAATTGAGGAACATTAAGGTTGGTTGTCCGGCTCATGTAAGTTGCAACTATAATTTTCTTATCCTTTTGTGTAGTTCCACTAAAATAAAGTGCCATTGTGGTGATAGTGACGGATCCATCTTGCAAAGGCTAATAAAATGTTGCACGAGATTACCAGCAGAACTTGACGGAGATTTTGGAAACTCCAATCACCATTTTGTGCAGTTCCACCAAAATTGAGAGATGTTGCCCACGTGACATTTTATTTGAACTGCACAAGACACTCATTCAAAAAAAAGTGTTTTCTGCAGTTCACCAAAAGGTCACAATAGCAACAAGGTGAAATGGATATCCCTATCTGCACAAAAAGATAGAAAGTAAATAGTTGCTGGTCAATAGGAATATACGAAACATATACAAAATGAAAAGAAGCATCTTAATTATGTTCATGGCAATCACGCAAGGACAATAGAAATTTTAAAACGTCAGCGATGCTTCATGTTACCAGAAGAATTACGATCAACAATGAGATTCCTCAAATATGGGATTACTTTAATGGTGGCATTGCTTGTTTACCAGACACAGTAAATCAACAGCAGCTAAAGAGTTGGTTTAAGGGCATGGGACTGTGGGGACACCAGGACACTCAGCAGCGTAAAGGAGCAACTTACTTATCATACTGGGGAAAACAGCAGGAGTGCCATTGTACTATGTGAGGGCAGCAAATCTAATCCTGGAGACCTTTTACTATGTGAGGGCAGCAAATCTAATCCTGGAGACCTTTTACTATGTGAGGGCAGCAAATCTAATCCTGAGACCTTTTACTATGTGAGGGCAGCAAATCTAATCCTGGAGACCTTTTACTATGTGAGGGCAGCAAATCTAATCCTGGAGACCTTTTACTATGTGAGGGCAGCAAATCTAATCCTGGAGACCTTTTACTATGTGAGGGCAGCAAATCTAATCCTGAGACCTTTTACTATGTGAGGGCAGCAAATCTAATCCTGGAGACCTTTTACTATGTGATGGCAGCAAATCTAATCCTGGACATACTCTGTTGACTTGTCCACCAGCCGCCACTTTCTATCCTTTTTTCAACCAATAATAGATCTGTTCCTTATCTAGTTTGTACTGCGTTTTCCCATTTCCCTTTTCAACCAAGAGACCAGTTGGGTATCCGGTCTCTACTACTTTCACCATATTATTTCCTCTTTGAATCAAGTCCTAGATTCATGCTACAACTTTCCCCCCTTTCTTCGTTGTTTGAACAAAGCCCTAGATTCGAATGCATGAAGTAGCTTTACCTCTAATAATACTAAAAATTTAGGTGGCTTTGGAAGAGCTGATGGGAGTAGAAAAAGATGCACATGCAGACACGTGGGGAGCTGGGGAAGTAGAGCAAGGCCGCTTTCGAAGAACTTATACTGAGGGTCGCCGGGATGTCGGCGGCGGCAGGTCGGATCTGCGGACAATACGGCAGGGAGGAAGAAGGGTCGGAGGACCTCCCGAGCCGTCCATGTGTCTGAGAGAACGACATGGGCATAGGATCGGGCCCCTCCGGCAGCTGTGGGTTTCCTCCCTCGGCGGCGATGACCGCGTGAACGATGCACCTTTTAGTCCTCTACACACACCGGCCGAAGGGATCCGACCGGATCTGTGACCAGCGGTGAGCAGAGAGAAAATGTCGCTACCGCTGTCTTGTTTATATCTGGAGAGGATGAGAGAATGAAGAGAGCAACCCTAGTAAAGCAAGCGCTCAGGCCCCTGCGTCCATATATAGTGGAGTGATTATCTTTTTTCTCTCCACAACAAGTGTTTCAATTTGTGTATGTGGCATTAAAGAAAAGAAACTCTCTATTTAAGGTGACTACTGTACGAATCCTACTTACTACTAGTAGTACTACAGTATTGTTCACTTGTGCTCCCCGCCCCTCCATTCATTGAACAACCCCACGGGTGAATAAACATATAGTAAGTACTGTATTTATATAGAACGAACAAGCTCGAACTGTTTTCGCGTAGTTAAAAGTTGAGGGTGGGGCTTTTCCCGGGCAGTACGCGCGGCAGTTTTCAGGTAGGGCCAGAAGACTATTTTAATTTTTTTTAAACTTCGAGACGGCCACATAGCATGGAGCCGACCCCAATGATTTTAAGCTTACAGGCACGGTACACGCTATCCTAGACTACTATACACATCAAACTGCCACACGAGCGTCCGGGCTGCGCTTGGCTCTTCGCCTCTTCAGGGAGTCAAACAATGATGGAATACTACTGCACTGGAGGAGTACTACAGTATGCTTCTGGCCATCTGACACCAATTGAACCGCTACATGTCCACCGCATGCGGGAGGGAGAGCGTGTAGCGAAAGCTTCTCCTAGTCTTGCCAGCCACCACGCTCATGGGTGAGGGAGGGGTGCTCCTGCCTTTGCGTGTATGACAGGTGGGCCCTATAGGTGTGTGGCCAACCTGTCATACAGCCAAAGGCATGTGCAGTTAAGTCCGCGAGGGAGAGGATAATCAAACTTCTCGTTGATGTACGAGTTGATGCGAGACATCAAAGCACTGCACTCGATATATTTCAACAATTTGCGTGTGTGACTCCCAGATGCAGAGGCCGGGGGTCATCATCCTCCTTTTGAGAAAAAATAGACGCGTGTGTGAGAGGACGAGTGCGTGCGTGCACCTCTTCTCTTCCTGTATAACGTACTACTAAACTCAGAGTACAAGTTTTTGTGGGTGGTATGATGGTGCGTGCGAGAAGTCCCGAGAGATAGGTTTAATGCATTAATTGCAATGCATGCATGCATAAAGTACATGCATTGGTCAATTTTCTCTTAATACTTGCATGCAATAATTTAATGCACCTTAGAATCTGAACATTTGTTGGGGACAACCAAATTGAGCCTTATAAAATGGAAAAACTAAAATTTTGAGATAAGCCCTATAAAACCGGAAAGGAGGGAGTAGAAAAAGAAGTACTCCATCCAGGAATAGTGCCGCACTTCGAAACTAGAACCGTCAATAAATTTTGAGCTTGCGTCTCGTCACATTCCAAATTACTCCACGCTATATTGAATTGCAAACCTGTTTCCACCGATCACAACCTAAACGGTTTCCCACTTAGGAGCGTATTAGTACTCGGTTATAAATACTAGTATGCCAAGATGACTACACATTCCTCCTCAACTCCTCATCCACAAAAACAAACAAGTCATTCAGCATCCTTCCCTTGCGTCTGCCATGGCCAGCGTGAGTTCTGGGTCGAGAATTTGCCACTAGGGAGAGGCGAGCATGGAAGCGGAAGCACGAGAGATGTCCCGCCTCACTGCGAGAGCAACCGACATGTCCCGCCGTGCGGAAGTAGCAGCACAGAGGTCTCGCCATGCCGCTGAAGCAGCACGGAGGTCCCGGCGCGCCGTCGATGCAGCAGACTGGTCCGGCCGCACCGCGGAAGCAGCAGAGATGTCTCGTCGCGCCATGAATGCAGTAGAGATGTCCCGCCACGCCGCGGCGGCCTGGGAAAATTTCTCGCGGGCACGCGACGACTGTTAAAGCGCATGCATGCGATCGTCCATAGCCAGACGGATCATATCTCCCGCTCGGCGAGGTTGCAGGACGACATGATAGCCTCGTTTGAACAGGCTACCGGCGTCATCCGGCAACTAAGGGAGGGCAATGAGAGGCTCCGGGCTGAGCGCGACCTGCTGAGGGAGAAGATCGTCCGAAGTGCAGACCTGCAGGAGGAGACTAGTGCCTTGTTGAAGAAACTTATGGACGAGATTGACATGCTCCGCAATGAGCGCCAAAGGCTGGTGGAGGAATCCGTGGATGTTCTCAAGCAGCGTCTTGGGGACACTAAAGAGCTCATTGCTGCTCGCCGCGGAGACTAGTTTCCTGGTTTCTTTTGATGTAATAATCGGTTTAGGATGTGTATTGTCTCGTCAGTTGTGAAATGTTCGGTTCTAGCGTGGATGTTTGGCCTTTGTTGGCCTCTTGGGATGTTGCGATTTCAATCTGGTAGCTTTTAGTCCTTCGTGTTAGGCTGGAGTTGTGCTGAACTTCTTGTGAATTGTGGTGGTTTTCAGTAATGAAAATCGGAAGGGGCAAGCCCTTCTTTGATAAAAAAAATTAATCGTCCTTATATATTCATCAGTCTTGCTATAAGTCGCAGTAGATGCTATATAGGTCCGTCGGATCTTACATCAAGATCCGTGCTTTCAGATTTTCTTTTTTCTCTCTTAAATCTCAGTCGAGTGAGACATAGCCACGCCATTAATGGAGACCTTGGGAGAGAGGTGGACGGCAAATGGAGGTCAAAGGGCTCTCCTCCCGATAAGCACGCGCAGGGGTCTGATCGCACGCCTCTCGTACTCAAATAGCTACCCTGCACGTCGCCTCCTAGATAATAAAAAAGGGGACGCATGGCGGCACGTAAATGGTACTAGTAAGTAGAATGCCCGCGGTTTCAATGATGCTTGTGTTTCCGATTGTAACGTGACAGCACTTCTTCCAAAATGAATTTGTTGATTGTTAATGTGTGCGCCTTCGCAAATCGGACTGCAAATTTACCACAGCATGTTGGTGCCATGTCATGGCACCAAGCCAAGTTTCATTATTTTCATGCGTGTTTTGGATTTACAGGAATTAAAAAACTAAGTTTCTCAATGTTTCCAACCCAGCCACGACGCCCAAAATTTTGAATTTCATTCCCATTTCTTGCATGGAACCTAGAAATTTACCCGAGGACACACATGTGATTTTTCAACCAACTTTGGTGCACTGGAACATGTGCTTGTATTTCAAATTTGAATTATGCACACAAAGGTGACACGTTCCCTCCCAGAACAACGAGCCTTCTTGAGAGAAGCTCCGATTTGCAAGAAGCTTATACCAAAATTTATTCCTATTCGGCCAAATTTTTTTACCACGGCATGGTACTACCATGACATGACACCATGCCAAGTTTCATGATTTTAAAACCAAGTTTCTCAATGTTATCGACCGAGCCACGATGCCCAGATGTTTGAATTTTATTCTCATTTTTTGCATGGGACCTACTCCCTCCTTCCATCTATATAGGGCCTAATGTGTTTTTCAAGATAGCCTTTGACTATTGACAAGATTAATAGCACATGAGATGTATACAATGCAAATTATATTATTGGAAGCTCCTTTGACATACAAAATTGAAGGTATGCTTTGTGTAAGTTGCATGTCATATATTATTGCTCTAACGTTTGGTCAAAGTTAGCCTCGAAAAACGCATTAGGACCTATATGCATGAGAGGAGTCGACTTCGAGAGAACGTGTTTGTTCGAGAGACACCGAGGAAGACTACTATATATCGATGGTGCATGTAGGCGGGAATTAAACTAAGGGATGGTCTTATTGGTTTCGGGGATATAGGGGAAGAGTGAGAGGCGGTAGCTAGAAGGAGATTGTTAAGTGTGAGTGTGTGTTTTACCCATCTAGGCGGAAGTTATGTGCACAAAAGAGGAGAACGATTCGATGTGGCATTAGGATGAGGGTAATTAACTACGTATGGAGACATAGAGACCTTGAACGTGTATGTGTGAGAGGTATACATGTATACGTGGGATGTGTGTGTGTGCGCGCGCGCATGATCGAGATAAAAGAAAGAAGACATAAGTCATAAGATCAACGACATGGGAGAGACGGATCGGTATGACAATATGCATGCATGTGAGAATGCATGGAAGAAGTCCCGACAATTGAGCATGTGTTTTTGTATTTAAGAGATAGTGGCGTGGGCTGGAGCATGCATCTATGGCGAGCAGAGGGAGTGAGGCGCAACGATTGTGCAAAAGAGACCAACCTATAAATGCATATGTATGGAGAGACATATATAGTGTGGGTGATAGGAAGCAAGACTCCGTGCGAGAAAGAAATGTTGACGGAGAAACTACAGATAGATACAGAGATGGAGATGCTAGCTAGAGGGACATCCGCTAGTTTTGGTGTTGGAGATGACCGCCGGGTGGTTCAAAGGGTGAAGTTATATATGTGTGTGAGAGGGCACTTGACTGCATGTAGAGAGAAACATATGTAGTGTGCGTGATAGGAATCAAGAGTGAGGGCGAGAAAGAAGGTTGATGGAGAAACAGATAAATAGAAAGATAAAGATGCTAGCTAGTGTGTGTTAGAGATAGGAGTCGAGTGGATCAGAAGGCTGGGTTATGTGTGTGGGTGTGAGAGAGATAGAGAGAGGGTGCGTGTGAGTCACATACAAACAGATATCAGAGAGAAATGAGATCCAGAGAGATGGAGTTTTGTGTCTGGAGAGAGAAAGATATTTCACAACGAGAGTGATAGCTAGAGAGACATACGAGGGAACGCAAGATATCTCTAGGGAGAGAGGGTGTGTGTGAGCGACATACAAGAGAACAATGGAGAAATATGAGACCCTGGGAGACAGAGTTTGTGTTTGTGTGTGAGAAAGAGATATTGATGAGGAAGAGTCGTAGGTTCTCATATCTAAGGAGCGAAAGGCATCTCTGTATGAGGGGTGTGCGAGTGGCACACATGGGAATAGTAGAGAGAAATGAGACCCCGGGAGACAAAGTTTTGTGTTTGTGTGAGAGAAAGAGATTCCACATGGAGAATCATAGTTAGAGACACATAGCAGGGAGCGAGATATACTTAGAGAGATATAGAGTGATGAAGGTCGAGGGAGAGAGTACCATCAGTGTGTTACGAAGATAAAAGATCATTGTCGACATACAGGTAGCACGAGAGATACCTGAGAGACGATGAACGTGTATAGGTCCAGAGAGATAGTCCTATATAAGCATGAGTGATAGCTATATGAGACAAATATCTGGATTAAAGGGGATTCAAATATTTAAATTGGAGATCACGACATCGATAATATCATAACGCAAATTGGTGTATCAAACATGCATATTCATTTGAATTTGGGCACACGTGTAATGTTATATAGTTTATCAATATTGGTGATCCATAGATTCTTCAATTACAAACAATGCATGGTTTATATGCAATTAATGTCTAAACGGGATTACACTATATGTTGCGTGTGTGAAACACATTATACATGTTTGAGAAGTAAAAAAACCCGCATGAAACACACATTAATTGGAGACGGTTAGCGAGGAATGCATACATTGGATTTCAACATAAAGTGGTTTCAAATATTTGAAAATCCAAATTGATGGATACAACCTTATGAATCTGAGATCATGCCATTTGTAAACCATATTTATGTATAAATGGTGTTGTGCTTTTGAAAGTATATATTAAAAAAATGATGTATATAGAATGTAATTCCAATTGAAAATGGATCCCACCCGAAAAAATAGAATACAAACGGGATTCGAATTCAGTTGGCACGGTAAATGTGCACTCTGCAAAATTTGAACGAAGCGGGGAAAGTCGCAGTAACCGCCCGAAACCAAAATCTGTGAGATGGAAATCACTACTGCCTATCCCTGCCACGCAAAGCCTGTATGCTGGATTTCTATAGGTTTCGATAGGGGTAGGTTTGTAATTTCACCCAAACGTGACGTAACCGCCTCTCACCCGGATTCATACACGGTGGGCGCCAAAACACAATGTGTCCTCGGCTGAAATCGACTCCCTCCCCGATTCATATTCATACACGGTGGGCGCCAAAAACAAACTCTCGTCGGCAAATATTCGGTGTATGCGAGATTACAGTCCTATCCCCGACCGACTAGTGTTGCTGTGATGTAGTAGAAATTTGAAACAGGGGCTAAGTTTGTAAATTTCCTCGCATTTGAGACAAGCGCGCCCTGAATACATGGTTCCCCCTTCCTCTCTACCCCCCTTTTCCCCATTCGTACTCCGTGGGCGCCAAAACACCCTCTCCACCCCACCCTCCTCCGTCCGCCGCCGTCCGCCACCCCATCCACCGCCGTCCTCCTCCACCATGCCGGAGCTGATACCCCGACGCCACCGTCCATTATAAGAGATCGACCTCTCTCATCCACGGCTTCAGACCGGGATCCTTGCATCATGTCCTCTTGCTTCATCCCCGCCGTCGTCCACCTTGCCGGCGCCGCTCCTACGACCGTCTCGTCCACCGCGCCCCGCCGCCACCGTCTACCCTCCTAGATCTGCTTCCACGCCGCCGACAGCCATCGCTACTGCAGCACCGTCAAATTCTCAGCAGATGCCTACACGGCGCCGCACCAGAGGTTGTACTCTTTCGTATCTGCTCAACTTGTTTATCGCAGCAAGAAAATAGATCGCCACTGCTTTACTCTGATTTCTTGTCTTGGTTGCGAAGTTGCCTTTGTCCGGTTTGCACCTTCAGATCCGCCATGGCACGCTCAACACCATACTCGCAATGCTTATGGTTTTCCCCTTTTATATTCCACACTAGTTAAATCACAGTAGACTAAATTTCAAAATTGGGTCAGACGATTTTTCAGAGCTCGCCGGAGTTTCGCCGGTGCGATCGAAGGGGCTTCGGTGGTTGTGGGGCCTCGTCGAACGAAGAAAACTCGACGGGGGGGGGGGTTGGGGGGGGGGTGGTGGAGGAACACAGGCGGTGGGGGCCGGTGGTCCGGCAGGCGGTCCGTGTGGTGTTCTGTATGGGAAGAATCAGAGATGAGGAATAAGAAGGGTTAGGAGACGTAGGATCTTCATCCAACCGCCTGAAATGGTCGAGAGACAGCTAGGAGTTGCATTCTTAATGCGCTCTGGTTCATCATGTGTGGGCACTGCGCAACCAACATTTTATTATCCAAAATCTGCTTGCTCTTCTTTACCATGTCCCTCTTCCGTTCTTCTTTAATATGTACTCTCTCCATTCCTAAATACAAGTCTTTGTATAGATTCCACCATGGACTACATATGGAGCAAAATGAGTGAATCTGCACTCTAAAATGTACCTGGATACATCTGTATGTGATCCATAGTGGAAATCTCTACCAAGACTTATATTTTGGAACGGAGGGAGTATGATAGTAGTACAGTATGTTCCTTGTACTGAAGATGAGCAGGGACATTTGCAGTGTAGAGGTCTATACAGTCCGTTGTGATGGACACTTTGAGCCTCTTTGATTCGTAGGATCTTGTAAACATAGGAATAGGATTTGTAGTGGCCTGCCCACTTGAATCCTATAAGAATAGCAAGGAAATGTGGGGAGATGTGTCGCCTTTGAGAGTTACATTGATATTAACAGTACCGCACCTTCACTTGAAGAGAGCTGGTATCCGAAGCCTTTCTAGCCGTACCGTCAATACTAGCACATATATTCCAGCAAGTTCCACTTTGCTGATTTTACTCTGATGCTTAAGGTTTTCCCGTTATATCTACACTATGATCTGTGCAGCTGCTTTGTGTCGCACTAGCAGCAGTCCACTCTTGAAGCTAGACACTGCAATGACTTACAAAACTGGCACCAAGGCATTAAGTGCCATTCTGGATGCAATGAAACTCATACGCTCCCCACCTGTTGATTCTTGTTCAGAATATCATCCTAATGACTATTCTAACCTCGAGGAGTCAAAGGCAGATGGCATGTCCTGTTCACCCATCAAGGTGTCTATTCTAATTTGGCAATGTTTTATTGATTGCAGGTATCTTGCATATGTTTTCTTGCATTTCTTCTACTTTGTTGCACCGCCATCTGCTTAGTTTACTCATCATATATGTCGAGATGCCATGCCCATCCATTATCAATACATATTCCATCTGTCATCATACCATGTTTTCCACTCAAATGTTGTTCTTGTGCATCAGACATCAAAAAGGAAGAGGGTGATTGCCGAACCTGAAGGAGCACCAGCAAAGTCCTTAAAAACGTGGTGGTGCCAGAGAAATCAGACAGCACCCCACTTATATTGGTTGTACAACTAGTGACACAAAACGTAGGACCGACTCTAGTAGACTGTACCCATACTTCACTGGCCACACCACTAGCCCCACCACACAGGACCTGCACTCCAGCAAAAGGTATACCGATTTCATTTTTCATAGCACTAGTTGTACCATAGAAAAATCCCACTCCAGCAAAAAGTACAGCAAGTCCACTGGCCGAAGACCTATCCCAACTGCAGAGACGGCCAATTCCTGCAGATTGGAACCCCACTCCATTTATTCCCAGTTTAAAAGATAATGATTTCAATGTTGTTAGGGACTACATGCATATATTCCCATCATGGGAAGATTATTGTGAAGACAAACACCATTTTCACATCTTCCTGTCCAACTTATGTGTAAGTGCTATTATTGATGGTTACTATTTTCCTGTTTTCTGCTGATTGAACACATGAATGATTTACATTACATTGTTGTAACTAGGCGAGGGTCAATCCGGATAGTCATGACAAGCAAAGCTTGCTTGTGCTTTTCAAGGAAGCATTGCAGCAGTATTGGTCTTACCTAAGGAAATCACACTTTGATGGCAAGTCTATAAACGAATTTCCGGTGAAGTCTCCTGTGCTAAATTTAGAAGACATTGAATGGAAAAACCTTTTTATGCACTGGTCTCGTTCCCAGGATGAGGTACTGTCTATGAAATCACATGACAATTTGAACTTCTACTTTTCCGCATGTGCCTTACGGATCTTTTTGCAAGAAATCTGCTCGAAGAAGAATTCCGGTTTGACAAGAACAACATGATATCACAAATATGCTGCCCGCTACTTTGCTCTTGTTAGTACCTATTGTCTTGTATCACTGTACTTGCATACATACCTGGTTCATTATGTGACAGCAGTATGCATGATAGCTTGCTTGCCAATTGTTTGCTCCAAATTATCTGATCTTTATGAATGGTTACATTAGTGTAGAATATATCCAATGCCAATGTTTTTTTAGCTCTGCATTGTTCTTGTAAGTACATGCTATCCTTTATTAGTGTACTTATAATGACAGGTAGTTGTTCATGTACCATCACTCTGCAGCTTATTTTCCTTTGCCCTCCATTTTCTACACATCAGATCTATACTCTTACCATAAGGTTGATACTGAAGAAGTTTAGCTGCGCATTGCTCTTGGCTGTACCTTTTGCCTGTATCGCTGCACTTACATTTATAGCTACTTGGTTATGTAGCATCACTCTTCATCTTATCTTAAATATTCTCTTGTATATTATCACATCTATATTTACTCTTAACAAAATGTAGAATAAAGGCAATGCTTTTGAAGAAGATTTTGTGGTAAACTTCTTGAATTCCCCCCCCCATCAGCATGGACAAGGCCTTTATAGAGCCTGTCTTCACCAATAATGTAAGTTTGTCCATCTCAAGCCTTCAAACTTTGTTGTATATATTTGGTTAGGCATGACTACAACAGCTGCTTATTTTTGGTGTTTGCATCAAATTGCTTGTTTAAAGTTTATTATGTAGTTCATAAACAAAAGTTTGTCCTTTCTCAATTTAAGTTTTCAGTTGTACAACCAACTTCCTTCTTCATACCATGTAAATTAAACTATACAGAGCAAGTGATCTTCTTTTGCACTACATGTATGCTTCTGTTCTTCATCCGTAATCTAGTTGTGTGGTGAACCTACCCACCACAGCATAATGTCATATTCTGCAATGTCTTAACTATGAACAATGTCATATTATTCTACTATTATTTAAACCGTCTCTTTATTTGCCAATCTGAAATGGTATAAATTGACAGCACACTAACCATTGATACTTATGAGTTCTTGATCTGTAATCCAGTGGTGTCGTGAAGCTGCCAACTCCTTCACAATGTCATTTCCTGCCATGTCTTGACCTGAACAATACCATATTGTGTTAATGCAAATTTAAACTATGTCACTTTATTCGTCAGTAAGAAATGTGATGAATTATCAGCACTGATACTTTTATGTGCAAAACCTGTCATCTGTCTGCTTGTTTATCTTTCAGAGTGAGGAAGATATAAGTATTGAACAAGCGTAGTCTCATCATCTTGCTCAGCTGCTTGTGCTGCAGCTCCCCAGCGGGGCTAACCTTTCTTGAACTCTATTGAAGTGTTGTCGGTTTTGTATATTATTTTGTCGGTGTGTTTATTTGCATTGGTGGCGATCTTTGATGCCCAGTGTATGTAATCTGCTGCCTGCTTGTGCTTTATTATCATAGTAGCGAACTTTGATGCCCAGTGGATGTAATATGTCGTAATTTCTTTATTGTATAGTATAGGTTTTTTCTTATTCACGATGTTGCAGTTATTTTACTGTATATATATCCTGTCTTCGCAGTAAACCGGCCAAATCGTAAAATTATGGTACATAATCGGGCCGTCATGCAATCACGATGTAGGTTGGGCCTGAAACGTGTCGATCAGCTCACGGGCCGGCAGCAGCCCGAAATGAACCCCGGCCCATGATTGTGCGAATCAAATCACGGGCTTTTAATAGGCCGAAAAATTGTCTCGGTCCTTATTTGGCCCAATCAGATATCGGCTGCGAGCAGGCCGGATGCAAATCGGGCCGTAGTTAGGCCCAACTATATGATGGGCTTGTAACAGGCTGAAATTAATATAGGGCCGAAATGTTAAACAGGCCCTTAACAGGCCAAAACTAATATCAGGCCGAATTACTAAGTGGGCCTTTAGCAAGTGGGCCCAAAAGCATAGTGTCCAGTTGACGGGCCAAATCCGATATGGGCCATAATTAGGCCCAAAACCTCTTAAAGGGACGGACCTGATCTGGGCCGTAATTTGGCCCAGAACGTGGTAGGCTTTTAACGGGTCGGATCTCATATGGGCCATTATTAGGCCCGGAGCGTGGCAGGCCATTAATAGACCGGATCAAATATGGGCCGGCATTTGGCCCAAAACATGGCAGCCAGTTAACGGGCCGGCCTACTAGGGTCCTCAAAATCTTGTGGGCCTACAGCTGGCCCGGACCATTAATGTCGGCGAAATCTCGTGGGCCTTTAGCTGGGCCGGCCCATTATGATCCGCAAGAATTTTGTGGGCCTTTACCTGGGCCGGCCTATTATGGCACACGAAAATCTTGTGGGCCTTTACCTGGGCCGGCCCATTATGACCCGCGAAATCTTGTGGGCCTTTAGCTGGGCCAGCCCATTATGGTCCGCAAAATCTCGTGGGCCTTTAGCTGGGCTGGCCCATTATGGTCCGCAAAATCTTGTGGGCCTTTAGGTGGGCCGGCCCATTTAAACTTGTTGGGCTGTGCCACGTGTTGACATATCATAGGCGCATTCTGTCCAGTGAGTGGATGACATCTGTCCCGACGAGGAGCCAACACGTGTTTCCTCTAGCCAATGATGATTTTACACGTGGAAAATCCCCATTGGTCGGGGCTGTTAATGGGTTATCGGATCCAAAACCCGACCCGATAGCTTAACGGCGTTCCGTTACGGTGGATGCCACGTGTCGGTCACCCTTGACGAAATCACTTCTGTGACGTGCGATTTATCGTCATGGAAGTGGACACTTTTGTGATGATAATTTTGGTAATGTCTTGGAACACTTCTACGACAGCACAGGTATGACTATCTTGATTCTGTCATAAATTTGTCATGGATGTACATGCATGACAAAAAAAGCGACCTACTGCGACAAACACGTATCATCACGGAAGTGTATTTTTTTTTTGTAGTGAGAGTCAGTTACAAGGGAGGAGATCTACATCTGTGTTGCCAAGCTTGCCTTCCACGCCAAGGTGAGCCCCATCCGGACACGGGACGAAGTCTTCAATCTTGTATCTTCATAGTACAACAGTCCAGCCAAAGGATATAGTCCGCCTGTCCGGAGATCCCCTAATCCAGGACTCCCTCACCCGAACTCGCTTGGAAGCTGTTGTTGTAGGAGAACTCGGCATATGGAAGACAATCTTCCCACTTCATACTGAAATAAATGACACAAGCCCTGAGCATATCTTCAAGAATTTGATTGACCCGCTCGACTTGGCCACTAGTTTGAGGATGGAAGGTTGTGCTGAAGCGAATGTTGGTGCCCATGGCCTTCTGAAAGGAGTCCCAGAACTTAGAAGTAAATATGCTTCCACAATCTGAAGATATCAATTGCGAAATGCCGTGCAAGGAGACAATCCTGGAGGTATATAGCTCTGCCACTGAGCTGCTGTGATAGATTCCTTGATAGGAAGAAAATGAGCCACGTTAGTAAGCTTGTCGATGACAACAAAGATAGCATCATTTCCACGCTTGGACTTGGGAAATCCAGTCACGAAGTCCATCTCAATATGGTCAAACTTCCATTCTGAAATGTTAAGAGGTTGGAGGAGACCAGCTGGGCGTTGGTGTTCTGCTTTCACTCTTCTGCAGACATCACATTCATTAATGAACTGAGCAATTTCTCGCTTCATTCGAGTCCACCAATACGACTGCTTGAGGTCATGGTACATCTTTGTACTTCCAGGATGAATGGATAGAAGGGAATTGTGAGCCTCATTCATAATGACTTTACGAAGGTCACCTTTAGGAACAACAATTCGATCCTCGAAGAATAGAGTATCTTTGTCATCAAGGCGATAGCACTTGTACTTGGGTTGGCTCTTAGCAATACCAATCTTCACCTTCTTCACCATTGCATCAAGAAGTTGTGCCTCATGAATTTGATCTGTTAAAGTAGGAGAGACTTGGAGGTTGGCAAGAAATCCTTGAGGAACAACTTGGAGATTAATTTTGCGAAAAGCTTCACAAAGATCCGGTTGGAAGGGCTTGAGAATCAATCAAACTATTGCAGTAAGCCTTCCTGCTCAAAGCGTCTGCAATGACATTGGCCTTGCCTGGAGTATATTCAATACTCGGATTATACTCTTGAATCATTTCGACCCAACGAGTCTGCCTGAGGTTGAGGTTGGGTTGAGTGAAGATGTACTTGAGGCTCTTATGATCAGTGAAGATGTCCACTTTCCTTCCCAACAAGACATGTCTCCATGTTAAAAGAGCATGGAAAACTGCCGCCAACTCGAGGTCATGAGTGGGGTAGTTCTTTTCATTGGGCTTCAACTGGCGAGAGGTATAGGCCACAACTTTCTTCTCTTGCATTAACACAGCACCAAGACCTTGCAGGGAAGCATCACAGAAAACTTCGAACGGTTTGGATTCATCAGGAGGAGTCAGAACTGGAGCTGTGACTAGCTTCTCTTTGAGGGTGTTGAAAGCGATGTCACATTTAGGCGTCCAGGCATACTTCACATGCTTCTGGACGAGGTTGGAAAGAGGCTTTGCAATCTTAGAGAAATTCTCAACGAATCTTCGACAATAGCTTGCAAGCCCAAGGAAACTGCGGAGCTGCTTCACATTATAAGGCGGTTTCCAATTCACAATTGCAGACACCTTCTCAGGATTTACAGCTATGCCCTTGGCGGAGATGATATGCCCAAGGTAGAGAACCTCATCGATCCAAAACTCACACTTTGAAAACTTCGCATAGAACTGATGTTCTCTGAATTTGTCCAGCACCAATCTCAAATGCTTGGCATGATCCTCCTTGTTCTTGGAAAAGACCAAGATGTCATTGAGATACACCAAGACGAAATCATTTGTGTAAGGGTTGAAGATGAAGTTCATCATGCGAGAGAATGTTGGAGGAGCATTGACAAGGTCGAAAGACATGACAGTGTATTCATAGGAACCATAGCTTGTTCTGAATGTTGTCTTGGGGATATCTTGTTCACGAATGTGAATCTGATGATAGCCCATATGGAGGTCAAGCTTGGAGAAAACTTGGGCACCTTTGAGTTGTTCGAATAGCTCATTGATGTTGGGAAGTGGGTACTTGTTCTTTATGGTATTCTTGTTCAATGGACGGTAGTCGACGCAGAGTCTGTCCGTGTCATCCTTCTTCTTGACAAAAAGAACACCACAACCCCATGGAGAAGAACTCGGTCGGATGAGACCCATGCGCTCTTGTACATCGAGTTGTTTCTTCAGCTCCTCCAACTCTTCTGGTCCAAGCTTATAAGGACGTTTGCAAACAGGTTTCGTGCCAGGCTCAAGATCGATGACGAATTCAACTGGCCGGTGAGGAGGCATTCCTGGAAGCTCTTTTGAAAAGACGTCTTGATATTCACAAACAACTGGAATCTGAGATATGGCATCCAACTTGCCCTTCTCATTGAGAGAAAACAGTCGAATGGTATCATCCTGAGCGGCAAAGATGATCACATCTTCAGAAGAGTGTGTCAATTGAATCTGCCTGACAGCACAATCAAGCTGAGCCTTGTGCTTAGAAAGCCAGTCCATGCCAAGAATTAGATCAATATCCGAGTCACCAAGGACCATTGGAGAAGACAGAAATCTATAGTCACCCATCTCGATAGAAACATTCAGGATCATCGTGGTAGCCCTCATAGACTTGGCCGGAGAAACCACTCCCATGGGTTTACCCAACATTTCCGAAACGAAGTCATGCTTTGAAACAAATGATCTTGACATGAAACAATGTGAAGCACCAGTATCAAAAAGGACTTTTGCAGGAGTAGAGTTAACTGGAAAGTTACCCATGATCACTTCTGAAGAGTCCTTTGCCTGAGCTGTGTTCATCATGTTGACCTTTGCAAACTTGGGATTATGCTTGACCACTGCATTGCTGGCAGATCTCACAGGAGGAGGAGGCGAAGGCGCCTCTGGTTGAAGCATTTGTTCGCATAGTGCCCTTTCTGCTTACACTTGTTGCAAGTAACCTCTGAGAGCGGTCGGTGATATGAAGCACTTGACCTTGGAGCATGAGACAAAGCTTTGTTCTGATAGCCTGGGTTGGGTGGGTGGGAAGATCCATTGCCACCTTTACTCTTATGCTGATAAGGCTGACGGAACGGAGGAGGAGGAGGAGGAGGCAACCAGAACTTTTGCTGCTTAGCTGCCACTTGAGTTGAAGAAGACGATGGAGTTGCATCCCTGACGCTCTTCTTAGAAGCATCGCACTTGAGCTGAGCCACCTCTTGATTTAGTGCCATGTTGTAGAACTCATCATACTCGGTCGGCTCAAAAAGCACGAGAGCTAGCTGCGGATCTTCTCTGAGGCCACCTCTGAATTGATAAATCATGCTCTTCTTGTCAGGGACGTCTTGTTTGGCGAAGCGAGCGAGCCTCTGAAACAGGCTGTTGTATTGGTAAACAAACATGCTGCCTTGCTTCAGATTGCAGAACTCCTCGCGCTTACTCTCAACGACACTTTGAGGAATGTGGTGAGCTTTGAAGTTACGGCGGAAATCATCCCAGGTAATCACACGACCTCCTCTGGAATCTTTGTATTGTTGATACCACTCAGCAGCTTGGTCTTTGAGTTGGAATGAAGCAAACTTGACAAAGTCCTCAGGCCTGACATTGCTACACTCAAAATGTTTGCAGATATCCATGAGCCAATCATCAGCATCTGTGTCCTCGACAACGTTACTGAAAGACTTCGGCTGGTTTGCGAGGAACTGATTGAGGGTAGCAAACTGAGCTTGATTGTTTCCTTGGCCTTGATTTCCTTGGTTGCGCTCTTGCAAGAGTTGCAAAAGCATCTGCGTGTTTGCATTGGTGGCGGCCATGACAGCTTGCCATGCCTCTGGAGGTGGAGGTGGTGGCGGAGGTTCCGGATTCTGACGCGTTGGAGGAGCCATCCTGAAGAGGTTGACAACCGTTAGCATCTTGAAAGACATGTATTCAAGCTGAATCAATGGATCGAAATTGAAGGAAATATTCCCTAGAGGCAATAATAAAGTTATTATTTATTTCCTTATATCATGATAAATGTGTATTATTCATGCTAGAATTGTATTAACCGGAAACATAATACATGTGTGAATACATAGACAAACAGAGTGTCACTAGTATGCCTCTACTTGACTAGCTCGTTAATCAAAGATGGTTATGTTTCCTAACCATGAACAAAGAGTTGTTATTTGATTAACGGGGTCACATCATTAGGTGAATGATCTAATTGACATGACCCATTCCATTAGCTTAGCACCCGATCGTTTAGTATGTTGCTATTGCTTTCTTCATGACTTATACATGTTCCTATGACTATGAGATTATGCAACTCCCGTTTGCCGGAGGAACACTTTGTGTGCTACCAAACGTCACAACGTAAATGGGTGATTATAAAGGTGCTCTACAGGTGTCTCCAAAGGTGCATGTTGGGTTGGCGTATTTCGAGATTAGGATTTGTCACTCCGATTGTCGGAGAGGTATCTCTCGGCCCTCTCGGTAATGCACATCACATAAGCCTTGCAAGCATTGCAACTAATGAGTTAGTTGCGAGATGATGTATTACAGAACGAGTAAAGAGACTTGCCGGTAACGAGATTGAACTAGGTATTGAGATACCGACGATCGAATCTCGGGCAAGTAACATATCGATGACAAAGGGAACAACGTATGTTGTTATGCGGTCTGACCGATAAAGATCTTCATAGAATATGTAGGAGCCAATATGAGCATCCAGGTTCCGCTATTGGTTATTGACCAGAGACGTGTCTCGGTCATGTCTACATTGTTCTCGAACCCATAGGGTCCGCACGCTTAAGGTTTCGATGACAGTTATATTATGAGTTTATGAGTTTTGATGTACCGAAGTTAGTTCGGAGTCCCGGATGCGATCACGGACATGACGAGGAGTCTCGAAATGGTCGAGACATAAAGATTGATATATTGGACGGCTATATTCGGACACCGGAAGTGTTCCGGGTGATTTCGGAGAAAACCGGAGAGCCGGAGGGTTACCGGAACCCCCCCGGGAGAAGTAATGGGCCATATGGGCCTTAGTGGAAAGAGAGAGGGGCAGCCAAAGGTGGGCCGCGTGCCTCCTCCCCCCTGGTCCGAATTGGACTAGGAGAGGGGGGCGGCGCCCCCCTTTCCCTCTCCCTCCCCACTTCCTTCCCCCTCCTAGTAGGAGTCCTACTCCTACTAGGAGGAGGACTCCTCCTTGGCGCGCCTATAGGGCCGGCCGGCCTCCTCCCCTTGCTCCTTTATATACGGGGACAGGGGGCACCCCTAGACACACAAGTTGATCCACGTGATCATATTCTTAGCCGTGTGCGGTGCCCCCTTCCACCATAGTCCTCGATAATATTGTAGCGGTGCTTAGGCGAAGCCCTGCGACGGTAGTGCATCAAGATTGTCACCACGCCGTCGTGCTGATGGAACTCTTCCCCGACACTTTGCTGGATCGGAGTCTGGGGATCGTCATCGAGCTGAACGTGTGCTAGAACTCGGAGGTGCCGTAGTTTCGGTGCTTGATCGGTCGGGCCGTGGAGACGTACGACTACATCAACCAAACGCTTCCGTTGTCGATCTACAAGGGTACGTAGATCACACTCTCCCCTCTCGTTGCTATGCATCACCATGATCTTGCGTGTGCGTAGGAAATTTTTTGAAATTACTACGAAACCCAACAGTGGCATCCGAGCCTAGGTTTTATATGTTGATGTTATATGCACGAGTAGAACACAAGTGAGTTGTGGGGGATATAAGTCATACTGCTTACCAGCATGTCATACTTTGGTTCGGCGATATTGTTGGACGAAGCGGCCCGGACCGACATTACGCGTACGCTTACGCGAGACCGGTTCTCCCGACGTGCTTTGCACATAGGTGGCTTGCGGGTGACAGTTTCTCCAACTTTAGTTGAACCGAGTGTGGCTACGCTCGGTCCTTGCGAAGGTTAAAACAGCACCAACTTGACAAACTATCATTGTGGTTTTGATGCGTAGGTAAGATTGGTTCTTGCTTAAGCCCGTAGCAGCCACGTAAAACTTGCAACAACAAAGTAGAGGACGTCTAACTTGTTTTTGCAGGGCATGTTGTGATGTGATATGTTCAAGACATGATGCTAAAATTTTATTGTATGAGATGATCATGTTTTGTAACTCACTTATCGGCAACTGGCAGGAGCCATATGGTTGTCGCTTTATTGTATGCAATGCAATCGCGCTGTAATGCTTTACTTTATCACTAAGCGGTAGTGATAGTCATGGAAGCATAAGATTGGCGAGACGACAACGATGCTACGATGGAGATCAAGGTGTCGCGCCGGTGACGATGGTGATCATGACGGTGCTTCGAAGATGGAGATCACAAGCACATGATGATGATGGCCATATCATATCACTTATATTGATTGCATGTGATGTTTATCTTTTATGCATCTTATCTTGCTTTGATTGACGGTAGCATTATAAGATGATCTCTCACTAATTATCAAGAAGTGTTCTCCCTGAGTATGCACCGTTGCGAAAGTTCTTCGTGCTGAGACACCACGTGATGATCGGGTGTGATAGGCTCTACGTTCAAATACAACGGGTGCAAAACAGTTGCACACGCGGAATACTCAGGTTATACTTGACGAGCCAAGCATATACAGATATGGCCTCGGAACACGGAGACCGAAAGGTCGAGCATGAATCATATAGTAGATATGATCAACATAGTGATGTTCACCAATGAAACTACTCCATCTCACGTGATGATCGGACATGGTTTAGTTGATTTGGATCACGTAATCACTTAGAGGATTAGAGGGATGTCTATCTAAGTGGGAGTTCTTTAAGTAAATTAATTGAACCTAAATTTATCATGAAACTTAGTACCTGATAGTATCTTCCTTATTTATGCTTGATTGTAGATAGATGGCTCGTGCTGTTGTTCCGTTGAATTTTAATGCATTCCTTGAGAAAGCAAAGTTGAAAGATGATGGTAGCAATTACATGGATTGGGTCCGTAACTTGAGGATTATCCTCATTGTTGCACAGAAGAATTACGTCCTGGAAGCACCGCTGGGTGCCAGGCCTGCTGCTGGAGCAACACCAGATGTTATGAACGTCTGGCAGAGCAAAGCTGATGACTACTCGATAGTTCAGTGTGCCATGCTTTACGGCTTAGAATCGGGACTTCAACGACGTTTTGAACGTCATGGAGCATATGAGATGTTCCAGGAGTTGAAGTTAATATTTCAAGCAAATGCCCGGATTGAGACATATGAAGTCTCCAATAAGTTCTATAGCTGCAAGATGGAGGAGAACAGTTCTGTCAGTGAGCATATACTCAAAATGTCTGGGTATAATAATCACTTGATTCAATTGGGAGTTAATCTTCCAGATGATTTCGTCATTGACAGAATTCTCCAATCACTGCCACCAAGCTACAAGAGCTTCGTGATGAACTATAATATGCAAGGGATGAATAAGACTATTCCCGAGCTCTTCGCAATGTTGAAAGCTGCGGAGGTAGAAATCAAAAAGGAGCATCAAGTGTTGATGGTCAACAAGACCACTAGTTTCAAGAAAAAGGGCAAAGGGAAGAAGAAGGGGAACTTCAAAAAGAACGGCAAGCAAGTTGCTACTCAAGAGAAGAAACCCAAACCTAGACCTAAGCCTGAAACCGAGTGCTTCTACTGCAAGCAGACTGGTCACTGGAAGCGGAACTGCCCCAAGTATTTGGCGGATAAGAAGGATGGCAAGGTGAACAAAGGTATATGTGATATACATGTTATTGATGTGTACCTTACTAATGCTCGCAGTAGCACCTGGGTATTTAATACTGGTTCTGTTGCTAATATTTGCAACTCGAAACAGGGACTATGGATTAAGCGAAGATTGGCTAAGGACAAGGTGACGATGCGCGTGGGAAATGGTTCCAAAGTCGATGTGATCGCAGTCGGCACGCTACCTCTACATCTACCTTCGGGATTAATATTAGACCTAAATAATTGTTATTTGGTGCCAGCGTTAAGCATGAACATTATATCTGGATCTTGTTTGATGCGAGACGGTTATTCATTTAAATCTGAGAATAATGGTTGTTCTATTTATATGAGTAATATCTTTTATGGTCATGCACCCTTAAAGAGTGGTCTATTTTTGTTGAATCTCGATAGTAGTGACACACATATTCATAGTGTTGAAGCCAAAAGATGCAGAGTTGATAATGATAGTGCAACTTATTTGTGGCACTGCCGTTTAGGTCATATCGGTGTAAAGCGCATGAAGAAACTCCATACTGATGGACTTTTGGAACCACTTGATTATGAATCACTTGGTACTTGCGAACCGTGCCTCATGGGCAAGATGACTAAAACGCCGTTCACCGGTACTATGGAGAGAGCAACAGATTTGTTGGAAATCATACATACAGATGTATGTGGTCCGATGAATATTGAGGCTCGTGGCGGATATCGTTATTTTCTCACCTTCACAGATGACTTAAGCAGATATGGGTATATCTACTTAATGAAACATAAGTCTGAAATGTTTGAAAAGTTCAAAGAATTTTAGAGTGAAGTTGAAAATCATCGTAACAAGAAAATAAAGTTTCTACGATCTGATCGTGGAGGAGAATATTTGAGTTACGAGTTTGGTGTACATTTGAAACAATGCGGAATAGTTTCGCAACTCACGCCACCTGGAACACCACAGCGTAATGGTGTCTGAACGTCGTAATCGTACTTTACTAGATATGGTGCGATCTATGATATCTCTTACTGATTTACCGCTATTGTTTTGGGGATACGCTCTAGAGACGGTCGCATTCACGTTAAATAGGGCACCATCAAAATCCGTTGAGACGACGCCTTATGAACCGTGGTTTGGCAAGAAACCAAAGTTGTCGTTTCTAAAAGTTTGGGGCTGCGATGCTTATGTGAAAAAGCTTCAACCTGATAAGCTCGAACCCAAATCGGAGAAATGTGTCTTCATAGGATATCCAAAGGAAACTATTGGATACACCTTCTATCACAGTGTCGGAGTAAATGGCCATGGGTAGCCTAGCCGGCTTCCCCTGGCACTTCTGCAAAAATTACGAGCCCGCCCGGCTCATAAGAATCCAAGACACGGGGCCACCTTCCCCCCGCCGGCTACGATCTAGGCCGGCTTTGGGAAGGCGGTCCGACTTTAACCTTCATGAGAGGGCCGACTCCAAGAAGCCGGCTACGAGACAGCCGACTCCTTCAAGCCGGCTCCCCATAAAGTAGTCAAGACCGTACCCACAAAGTTTGCACCCACCTAACGGCGGTGCGATGGGGCATGTCTACAGAAGAGCCTGCCACCCCCGAATCCCGGAGCACGCCTGGCACAGTGCGCCGTACGAGGTAGGCATGACCCGTCCGGCGCAGCACTGTTGCCATGTCGACCCTGGCGTCACCCACGACGGGCCGCCAGCATGGCCCACAGGCGGTGGGCCCCTTAGAGCAGGGAGACGGCCGAAGGCGGCCGCGCTTCCAACCAGCCGGCCCAAGACGGGGCCGGCTCCGTCAGCCGGCCCACCGCTTCCCTCGAAGAGGACGCCCCATTAAGGAGACAAGACGCGGTAAGGCTACAGCGATCACCCGGCAGGCGGCGGTACTGTAGCCGCGCTTACCACGATGAAGCTCACGTCAGCAAGATGAAGCCACAGTGACCAAGGAGTTGGCAGCCGGCGGGACCCACCAGCCGGCGGGCCCCAGCAGTCGGCGCAGAAGCCGGCGAGTGCAGTCACAGACGGCTGGGCCCCGCGCCCAGCTGGATTACCATTGTACCCCCGGGGGGTAGGCCTATATAAACCCCCCGGGGCACCCATGCAAAGGGTTCGACCCCCTGCTAGTTCTAGACACTATACAAGGAGAAGAAGCAGGCTAGCCGTGCCCTTTCTTCCTCCTCCTCCCCCAAAACAGCTCAAGGAGCGTTGTGTAGCTACTCGATTCATCTAGTGAGCATGCGGAGACCCCGCAGAGCAGCAGTAGGGGTGTTATCTCCTCAGAGAGCCCCGAAGCTGGGTAAGATCCGCCGGCGTGCATGTCTTCGCCTCATCCCGCTTCCAGACACCGGCGACGTCTTATTGGTTCCCACAAAGATAAGCCACCCGTTGGCATATGTCGCACCTACCACCCGACATTTGGCGCCCACCGTGGGGCCAGGCGCACCGTCGTCCGGAGACCTGTTCTGGACGAGACCTTCTCCTCCAACGAGCTCGCCTCCGATGTGAGCGCTGACCGCCTCGCCAACCTCCTCGGCCGGCTCCATGTCTCCAGCGAGCCCGCTGCGGACTTGGAGTCAGTTGGCTTCACCGACCCGATGCCCGTCGACTCCGACGCGGCCTCCTACGATGCCTTCCCCGCCAACGTCGCGATCTACAATGACCCGCTTCCCCGAGCCGACGGCCACGATGCTGTCACCGCCGAAGTGATGGTTGTCGGCCACGGCGGCCCGGCCGACGAGAGCGCCCGCGACGCCTCGCGCGCGGCGGCCCACGACCTGTCCGCTCCTCTCCCGGCCGACACCGACGACGAAGCCCTGGAAGCACGCCGCCTCGCCCTCCTCGCAGAGGGCCGGAGGCTGGCCTCCGTAAGACGCCTCACTGAGGCCTACCGGCGCGAGGCTGACCGCGCCGCCTTCGGCACGCCGGCCCCGAGCGGGCCAAGCCGGGCCGGCCTTGTCAAGCAACACGGCGCCGTCATCGCCGACACGCTGGGGGTCGACCGCCCGGTCTATGCCACTCCGCTCGAGAACTTGCGTGCCGCCCAGGCAGCCGTAGACGAGCTGGACGGCCTGGAAGCCGAAGACCTCCCCCACATGACCCGGCGCATCCAGCAGCTGATTGATGCCGCCGCGCAGCGGCACGAAGCCGACGCTCGCGCAGAAAGCCTTCCCCCGCGCCGAGAGCAGGGCGCGACGTCCCGGACGCCGACTCCGAGCAATACCCGCGCGCGACGCGAGAAGGAGCCGGCTACCAGCCGCGGCCGGACCCGGATCTCCATCGAGCGGGATGCGGACGGTTATCCCCGAGCCATGGAGTGGCGGGGCGACCCGCCTCCGCCTCCGCCCCGTGGAGAGAGATATCCCGCCTCACCGCCAGTGGCGCACCCGACTCTCAGCGGCCGACTGGGCCGCCGCGAAGGAATCGGCAAGAACGACGCCCGCCATCGGCTCGACCGCCTGGCACGATCCCTGGCATTGGAAGAAGAAGACGATGTCGGCCCGCCTTGCTTTGGCCCCCGCATCCGCGACGAGCCCTTTCCCAAAGGGTTCTCGCTCCCAAGAGACACGCCCAAGTACAACGGCTCCGTGAAGCCGGAAGATTGGTTGATCGACTACTCCACCGCAGTTAGCATAGCCAACGGCAACCGGCGAGTCGCCGTGAAGTACGTGCCCCTCATGCTGCAAGGCACGGCGCGGACTTGGCTCAACAGCCTCAAGCCGCGTAGCATCAACAGCTGGCTAGACTTCACAGAAGCCTTCATCCGCAACTTCACCAGCACCTACAAGCGGGCTCCCAAGCCCAGACAGCTCTCCTTGTGCGTGCAAGGCCCCGCCGAGTCCACTCGCGATTACCTCACGCGTTGGGCCGAGCTCCGCAACTCCTGTGAAGGGGTGCACGAGGTACAAGCCATAGAATACTTCACAGCCGGATGCCGAGAAGGCACCCTCCTCAAGCACAAGATCCTCTGCGACGAGCCGGCTACTCTCGACGAGCTTCTGGACATAGCGGACAAGTACGCCACCGCCGACTCCTCGATGAAGACCGAGCTTCGGGTAGACGCGTCCGGGAAGGTGCTCAACCCGGCGCCCAAGACACCGGCTGGAGAGCCCGGCCGACACCCCAACTCGAACGACAGCAAGCGCAAGGGCCCTGCGCCGCCTCCCGCTAGCCGGCAGGTGGCCATGGTCGAAGATGCGCCGCCTGAAGAACAACCGGCGCCCAAGAGGCCCAAGGGCGGCAGGCCGGCTTGGCAGCCCGCCTTCTCTTACGAGCAAACCCTCGACGCCCCTTGCAAGTTCCACAGCGGCGCGAAGCCGTCCAACCACACGACCCGGAAGTGCAACTGGCTCACCCGAATCTCTAAGGGCGAGGGGCTCTTACCGCCCCCGCCTGCCGGCCCACCGCCTCCGCCTCCGCCGCCTCCGGCCGCTCGGCCCGCAGTCGGAGCCGTGCGCGACGAGTTTCCCGACGAGCAAGCAACCTACGTCGTCTTCACCAGCCAACCCGAAGACCGGCGCAGCAAACGCCGAGAGCGCCAGGAAGTCAGCGTGGTCGCTGCCAACCCCGCTGAACACATGCATTAGTCAGAAAAGCCCATCAGCTGGAGCCAGGCCGACCATCCAGAGGTGATGCCGTCTCCCGGCTCTTACGCTCTGGTCCTGGAAGCCACCCTTGCAACGAACAGACGCGCCGCCCGCTTCTCCCGTGTGTTGATAGACGGCGGGAGCAGCATCAACATCCTGTATCGTGACACCCTCGAGAAGCTGAACGTCAGGACGAAGCAGCTCACGCCCACTCGGACAGTGTTCCACGGCATCGTACCCGGCCTGTCCTGCGCCCCCATTGGCAAAATCAAGATTGATGTACTTTTTGGGGACAAGGAGCATTTCCGCCGGGAAGCGATCTGGTTTGAGGTGGTGGACCTGGAGAGCCCTCCATGCATTGTTGGGCCGACCTTCCTTGGCCAAATTCATGGCGGTCCCCCACTATGCGTACCTCAAGATGAAGATACCAAGCACCAAAGGCGTCATCACCATAGCCGGCAACTACAAGAAGTCATCCGAGTGCGCCGCGGCCAGCAGCCGGCTGGCCGAGTCCCTTGTGATCGCTGAAGAGAAGAAGATGCTGGACCGAGTCATGGCCATGGCCGTGTCTTCATAGGATATCCAAAGGAAACTATTGGATACACCTTCTATCACAGATCCGAAGGCAAGACTTTTGTTGCTAAATTCGGAAACTTTCTGGAGAAGGAGTTTCTCTCGAAAGAAGTGAGTGGGAGGAAAGTAGAACTTGACGAGGTAACTGTACCTGCTCCCTTATTGGAAAGTAGTGCATCACAGAAAACTGGTTCAGTGACACCTACACCAGTTAGTGAGGAAGCTAATGATGATAATCATGAAACTTCAGAACAAGATACTACTGAACCTCGTAGATCAACCAGAGTGAGATCCGCACCAGAGTGCTACGGTAATCCTGTTCTGGAAGTCATGCTACTAGATCATGATGAACCTACGAACTATGAAGAAGTGATGGTGAGCCCAGATTCCGCAAAATGGCTTGAAGCCATGAAATCTGAGATGGGATCCATGTATGAGAACAAAGTATGGACATTGGTTGACTTGCCCGATGATCGGCAAGCAATTGAGAATAAATGGATCTTCAAGAAGAAGACTGACGCTGACGGTAATTTTACTATCTACAAAGCTCGACTTCTCGCAAAAGGTTTTCGGCAAGTTCAAGGGATTGACTACGATGAGACCTTCTCACCTGTAGCGATGCTTAAGTCTGTCTGAATCATGTTAGCAATTGCCGCATTTTATGATTATGAAATTTGGCAGATGGATGTCAAAACTGCATTCCTGAATGGATTTCTGGAAGAAGACTTGTATATGATGCAACCAGAAGGTTTTGTCGATCCAAAGGAAGCTAACAAAGTGTGCAAGCTCCAGCGATCCATTTATGGACTCGTGCAAGCCTCTCGTAGTTGGAATAAACGCTTTGATAGTGTGATCAAAGCATTTGGTTTTATACAGACTTTTGGAGAAGCCTGTATTTGCAAGAAAGTGAGTGGGAGCTATGTAGCATTTCTGATATTATATGTGGATGACATATTACTAATTGGAAATGATATATAATTTCTGGATAGCATAAAGGGATACTTGAATAAGAGTTTTTCAATGAAAGACCTCGGTGAAGCTGCTTACATATTAGGCATTAAGATCTATAGAGATAGATCAAAACGCTTAATTGGACTTTCACAAAGCACATACCTTGACAAAGTTTTGAAGAAGTTCAAAATGGATCAAGCAAAGAAAGGGTTCTTGCCTGTGTTACAAGGTGTGAAGTTGAGTAAGACTCAATGCCCGACCACTGCAGAAGATAGAGAGAAAATGAAAGATGTTCCCTATGCTTCAGCCATAGGCTCTATCATGTATGCAATGTTGTGTACCAGACCTAATGTGTGCCTTGCTACAAGTCTAGCAGGGAGGTACCAAAGTGATCCAGGAGTGGATCACTGGACAGCGGTCAAGAACATCCTGAAATACCTGAAAAGGACTAAGGATATGTTTCTCATATATGGAAGTGACAAAAAGCTCATCGTAAAAGGTTACGTTGATGCAAGCTTTGACACTGATCCGGACGATTCTAAATCGCAAACCGGATACGTGTTTACATTAAACGGTGGAGCTGTCAGTTGGTGCAGTTCTAAACAAAGCGTTGTAGCGGGATCTACATGTGAAGCGGAGTACATAGCTGCTTCGGAAGCAGCAAATGAAGGAGTCTGGATGAAGGGGTTCATATCCAATCTAGGTGTCATACCTAGTGCATCGGGTCCAATGAAAATCTTTTGTGACAATACTGGTGCAATTGCCTTGGCAAAGGAATCCAGATTTCACAAGAGAACCAAGCACATCAAGAGACGCTTCAATTCCATCCGGGATCTAGTCCAGGTGGGAGACATAGAGATTTGCAAGATACATACGGATCTGAATGTTGCAGACCCGTTGACTAAGCCTCTTCCACGAGCAAAACATGATCAACACCAAAGCTCCATGGGTGTTAGAATCATTACTGTGTAATCTAGATTATTGACTCTAGTGCAAGTGGGAGACTGAAGGAAATATGCCCTAGAGGCAATAATAAAGTTATTATTTATTTCCTTATATCATGATAAATGTTTATTATTCATGCTAGAATTGTATTAACCGGAAACATAATACATGTGTGAATACATAGACAAACAGAGTGTCACTAATATGCCTCTACTTGACTAGCTCATTAATCAAATATGGTTATGTTTCCTAACCATGAACAAAGAGTTGTTATTTGATTAACGGGATCACATCAGTAGGTGAATGATCTGATTGACATGACCCATTCCATTAGCTTAGCACCCGATCGTTTACTATGTTGCTATTGCTTTCTTCATGACTTATACATGTTCCTATGACTATGAGATTATGCAACTCCCGTTTGCCGGAGGAACACTTTGTGTGCTACCAAACGTCACAACGTAAATGGGTGATTATAAAGGTGCTCTACAGGTGTCTCCAAAGGTGCATGTTGGGTTGGCGTATTTCGAGATTAGGATTTGTCACTCCGATTGTCGGAGAGGTATCTCTGGGCCCTCTCAGTAATGCACATCACATAAGCCTTGCAAGCATTGCAACTAATGAGTTAGTTGCGAGATGATGTATTACAGAACGAGTAAAGAGACTTGCCGGTAACGAGATTGAACTAGGTATTGAGATACCGACGATCGAATCTCGGGCAAGTAACATACCGATGACAAAGGGAACAACGTATGTTGTTATGCGGTCTGACCGATAAAGATCTTCGTAGAATATGTAGGAGCCAATATGAGCATCCAGGTTCCGCTATTGGTTATTGACCGGAGACGTGTCTCGGTCATGTCTACATTGTTCTCGAACCCGTAGGGTCCGCACGCTTAAGGTTTCGATGACAGTTATATTATGAGTTTTGATGTACCGAAGTTAGTTCGGAGTCCCGGATGTGATCATGGACATGACGAGGAGTCTCGAAATGGTCGAGACATAAAGATTGATATATTGGACGGCTATATTCGGACACCGGAAGTGTTCCGGGTGATTTCGGAGAAAACCGGAGAGCCGGAGGGTTACCGGAACCCCCCGGGAGAAGTAATGGGCCATATGGGCCTTAGTGGAAAGAGAGAGGGGCAGCCAAAGGTGGGCCGCGCGCCTCCTCCCCCCTGGTCCGAATTGGACTAGGAGAGGGGGGCGGCGCCCCCCTTTCCCTTTCCCTCCCCACTTCCTTCCCCCTCCTAGTAGGAGTCCTACTCCTACTAGGAGGAGGACTCCTCCTTGGCGCGCCTATAGGGCCGGCCGGCCTCCTCCCCTTGCTCCTTTATATACGGGGGCAGGGGGCAACCCTAGACACACAAGTTGATCCAGGTGATCATATTCTTAGCCGTGTGCGGTGCCCCCTTCCACCATAGTCCTCGATAATATTGTAGCGGTGCTTAGGCGAAGCCCTGCGACGGTAGTGCATCAAGATCGTCACCACGCCGTCGTGCTGACAGAACTCTTCCCCGACACTTTGCTGGATCGGAGTCCGGGGATTTTCATCAAGCTGAACGTGTGCTCGAACTCGGAGGTGTCGTAGTTTCGGTGCTTGATCGGTCAGGCCGTGGAGACGTACGACTACATCAACCAAACGCTTCCGTTATTGATCTACAAGGGTACATAGATCACACTCTCCCCTCTCGTTGCTATGCATCACCATGATCTTGCGTGTGCGTAGGAAATTTTTTGAAATTACTACGAAACCCAACAGAAATTGCAACATATAGCCTTAACGTTTGAACAAGAATGAACGAATGAATTCCAAAGTAAATGATCACACTTCCATAAATTGAGAAGCCACTTAGATAGAGATAGATGAATAAAACAACAAGGTATGGATATGAACAAATAATCTGTAAGGATTACCCAGTCACAAACCAAATATCTGCGGGAACAAATACTAGAGCTACATGAATTCCCACCTATGAAACTCCCGAAACTTTCTGGTTATGCAATCGGGTGTTGGGGATACAGGGGAAGCATAATATCTCACCCAAAACTAGCAAATCCTACATCCAGCTGTATCCATCCTTCAACACATAACCAAGAAACCCTCGGAAATCATTTACCTCAACCTTCGAAAAGCATCCGTTATATGAGTTATGGCAATACTCCCGAACTCCCGCCCCAGTACTGGGTGGCATCGAGGTTATCTCACCAACAACTACATAAAGGAGATTTTCGATGTCAGTGAACTCAGGTATTCCAGAACTGCAACTATAAAATTGTGACGACAACACCTCGGAGCTCAACTCCCCGTGACACTGCCACAACCCCTAAATGTCAGGAGGCACCAAGAACAATGTTCTCGTCACAAAACCATCGGAACAATTTCAAGATACCCGCGTGATCCTAAAAAAAGTTCGTGAAATTCGAGAAGAGAAGAGTCAAAACTCTATGTCAGGATGCATCACCAGAGCGACGAAGGGACTGGGGAGTAAAAAGAATCCTACTCTCCGATATACATAATCCTATAAGACTCAAAACATTTTTGTAGACTCAACAACGTCAGCGATTCGATCAAGCAAGGGGCTCCTAAGTCGGGGAAGGCTCTGATTACCAACTTGTAACACCCACGATGCGGCTATATCTCCCACATGTCGGAGCACGACTTAGAGGCATAACCGCATAGTAGGCATGTCACAAGAGGGGTAATCTTTACACATCCCATGTACTGAATAAGGAAGGAATAAAGAGTTGGCTTACAATCGCCACTTCAAACAATATATAAATATAACATTACATCATCCATAATACAATCAAGGTCCGACTACGGAACGAAATAAAGAAAGACAACCCCAAATGCATAGATCCATGATCGCCCCAACTAGGCCCCTCTACTGATCGTCTGGAAAGGAGACATAGTAACATCCTGAATCCTCGTCAAACTCCCACTTGAGTTCGGTCGCATCCCCTGCACTGGCATCATCGGCGCCTGCATCTAGTTTTGGAAGTAATCTGTGAGTCACGGGGACTCACCAATCTCACACCCTCGCTATCAAGACTATTTAAGATTATGGGTAGGAAAAGGTAGTGAGGTGGAGCTACAGCAAGCACTAGCATATATGTGGCTAACTTACGCAAATGAGAGCGAGAAGAGAAGCAAAGCACGGTTAAGAAGCTATAATGATCAAGAAGTGATCCTGAAACTACTTACGTTCAAGCATAACACGAGACCGTGTTCTCTTCCCGGACTCCACCGAAAAGAGACCATCACGGCTACACACGCGGTTGATTCATTTTAATTAGATTAAGTGTCAAGTTTTCTACAACCGGACATTAACAAATTCCCATCTGCCCATAACCACGGGCACGGCTTTCAAAAGTTCAAAACCCTGCAGGGGTGTCCCAACTTAGCCCATCACAAGCTCTCACGGTCAAGGATATTCCTTCTCCCAGGAAGACCCGATCAGACTCGGAATCCCGGTTACAAGACATCTCGACAATGGTAAAACAAGACCAGCAAGACCACCCGTTGTGCCGACAAATCCCGATAGGAGCTGCACATATCTCGTTCTCAGGGCACACCGGATAAGCTAAGCGTACAGGAGCGTAACCCAAGTTGCCAAGGGACGGCCCCGCACGGTGCTCTAGTTTGGACCAACACTCAGAGGAGCACTGGCCCGGGGGTTTAAAATAAAGATGACCCTTGAGTCCGCGGAAGCCAAGGGAAAAAGGCTTAGGTGGCAAATGGTAAAACCAAGGTTGGGCCTTGCTAGAGGAGTTTTATTCAAGGCGAACTATCAAGGGGTTCCCATTATAACCCAACCGGTAAGGAACGCAAAATCAAGGAACATAACACCGGTATGACGGAAACTAGGGCGGCAAGAGTGGAACAAAATACCAGGCATAAGGCCGAGCCTTCCACCCTTTACCAAGTATATAGGTGCATTAAAGTAAACAAGATATAATAGTAATGATATCCCAACAATAAACATGTTCCAACAAGGAACAAACTCCATCTTTACCTGCAACTAGCAACGCTATAAGAGGGGTTGAGCAAAGCGGTAGCCAAACAACGGTTTGCTAGGACAGGTGGGTTAGAGGCTTGGCATGGCAATATGGGAGCCATGATATAGCAAGTGGTAGGTATCGTGGCATAGCAATTGAGCGAGCAACTAGCAAGCAAAGATAGAAGTGATTTCGAGGGTATGGTCATCTTGCCTGCAAAGTTCTCCGAGTTGACGAAGGCTTGATCCTCGTAAGCATACTCAACGGGTTCCTCGATCACGTACTCGTCTCCCGGCTCTACCCAAAGAAAGAACACAAGCAAAGGACCAATAATCAATCACGGTGCAATGCGCAAGCAATATGATGCAAAACATGGCATGATATGCGGGATGTGATATGTAATGCATATGCGTGCTCCGGAAGGAAAAGATTGAACCAGGCCTCAACTTGGCAAACCAAGTGTGCCGCTATAAAGATGAGATGATTTCGGTCGAAATCGATATAAAATCGGATGCACGGTTTGCAAATGGCAAGCAAAACAAGAATGGCACAATTCTGCGATTACAGCACGATGCCATCTAGAATGCAACAAGAAAACTAAGCTACTGCACTCAAACATAGCAACAAAGCACATGGCAGTGACCTACTCAAGATGCTTGACAAAAGATGAACACTGAGCTACGGCTAAATCACACTTGAACGGATTCAAACAAGCATGGCAAAAGTGGAAAAGATATCAGCTTCACAGACTTGGTGAAAATACTAACATGTCAGGAATTAACATCAGGAAGCAATGTTTAGACCAAGATAACAACATGCTACAGGAACAGAACATAGCAATGCAAGGCATGGTATGAATCTACTCAAAGCATATAACAAAAGTCCCTTACTGACCATAAGCCAAAAGGGCACAGAAAATATGATGGCACCCATGTAAACATAGCAAGTTTCGTTAACAGATTCAGACTTAGCAGAAAACTAGACATGGCATATACAGAGTTATGAAGGCCTCTTTGCGAGCTCGATTCACTCACCACAAGGCATTACATGACAAAATAAGCATACTACCAGCAAGAAGACATGTTCAAGAAGCTAACCATAGCAAGAACAATCTCATAGTATGCATGGATCCACTACAACAACCTTGGAAAAATTGATTAACACGTAAACAATCTGCTAGGAACATTTTGTAGCAAAAGTACAGCAAGATTCAGTCATGCTATGGCACTCCATAATTGCAAACAGGGGCATGGGTGGATAAAGAATAACCATATATCAAAATCATTCTTACTGAACATACTCAAAACAAGCATGTAACTCACTGTAGCAACATGAATACATGGCATAAAAATAACAGCAGAGCAAAGACTTAGTGAAATTCTAAGTCTCTGAAATCAGCAATATTACAAGAGCTACTTTGCATGCCTGTGCTAGTCACCATATTGATCACAAAAATACATGGCATACACCCCTGTAAAGATGGCATGGCATAGCCCAAAACACATGTAGAGCTCATGCTCATATGCAACACACAATAATCATGGCAAAAATGACAAATGCTCATGATTTGTTAAGAATCGGCACCTAAAAATTTATAGCACTCTTGCATCAACTATTTGGGCATCAAGATGGACTCAAACAAGCATGGCACAATGGAACAAAATGAAGAGCACATCCTGATGAACATTTTGATATATCACACATGCAAAACAGAGCAGCAAGCACAAAGTTATGGCATGATGAACAGGGCTTCAAAATGCAAGAATTAAAGGACTTAGCAGAAATTCGAAGTCAACCTCGGGTTTTCAGATCTGGGCACGGAGAATGAGGATCATCAGAGAAGAAGAGGACGGCGGCCGACGGAGCTCGGGGGGGGCGCCGGTCGGGGCGATGCGGCGGCGGAGGGGGGCAAGGCCGGGCGGCGCGGCATGGCAGGGGTTGCTGCGCGGCGGTGGCGGGCGGTCGCCGGGCGGTGGAAAGGCGGGCGCAGAGGCGCGGCGCCGGCGGGAGTGGAGGAGGCGGCGCGGGGTGCGGGCCCGGCGTGGCCCGGTTTGGCCCGGGGCGGGCCGGACCTGGGCCCCGGGCGGCGGCGGCAATGTGGGCGCGGGGAGGGTGACGTGGCGCGATCTGATAGGCTGCGGGCGGCGCCCTGGTTTTTCTCCGGCCGGACCGGACACGTCCGGCGGCGGAGAGGGAGCGGAGCTAGGGTTGGACTGCGAAAAATTTGGAAGGGAAGGTGTTTATATAGGTAGAGGGAGGTAGGGATGTCCAAATGAGGTGCGGTTTTCGGCCACGCGATCGTGATCGAATGGCCGAGAGGATGGAGGGGGTTTGGATGGGTTATTGGGCCACTTGGAGGGGTGTTGGGCTGCAACACACATGAGGCCTTTGCGGTTCCCCGGTTAACCGTTGGAGTATCAAACGGACTCCAAATGGCACGAAACTTGACAGGCGGTCTACCGGTGGTGTACCAAGGCCTCTTGGCAAATCTTGGCCCATTCCGAGAAAGTTTAACACCCGCTCATGAAAAGAGGCAAAAGGGGGTGCCGGAGGACGTAGGAGTGTCGGAATGCAAAACGGACAACGGGGAAAATGCTCGGATGCATGAGACGAACACGTATGCAAATGAGATGCACATGATGACATGATATGAAATTCATGACATGAACAAAATGCAAAACGAAGACAAACCCAACCACGAAGGGAAATCATAACTTAAAGCCGGAAATGGCAAGAGTTGCAGTACAAATATGGTAAGTTACATCAGGGGTGTTACAAAACTATTGAGGCTCCTTGGCTCATCAGTCGCGGCACCTCACCAGCTTCGGGGACTACTGACGGAGTAACGGGCCACGGGTAACCTAACCCGAGCCCCACAACCTTTCAAGAAATCAGGGCCGGCTGTGCCCCTCAAGACGTCAAGATAGAGCTCCGCCTTCTGGCGGCCGACTGGCCAAGCGGCCGACTCTCGGAAGGCGGCCATGCTCGAGAAGGCGGCTCCAAGACAGGACGACTCCTAGCAGACGTCTCCAGAGAGGCCGGCTCCTAGCAGTCGGCCCATGGCGCCCTCAAAGTCTGCGCGCCCCATTAAGAAAACAAGACAGGGTGTGGCTGCAGTGTAGCCCATCCCCCCGTATCCAGGGCCGGGCATGGCCACAGTGCTCCGTACAGGCGGAGATCTCCGCCCGACACAGCACTGTTGCCACTCCGCCCCTAACATCATTCCTGACAGGCGAAGCCCTGTTCCCACGACCGCTTGTCAGTACGGCCCGACGATGATGGGCCCTTCCGGTCAGCGAGAGCCCGAAAGACGGCGGGTGCCTCACCAGTCGGACCCGAGGGAGGCCGGCTCCCAGCAGTCGGCCCGTTCCTTCCTCGGGGCCCCATGCACCATTAATCAGATAAGATGCGGGGTGGCTACAGTGATCTCCCACCAGGCGGTGGGACTGTAGCCACGCTCCCCTGACCAAGCAAGCGTCATTAGCATCACGGCAATAGTAATCCGCAGCCGGCAAGACCCGTGAGTGGTGGAGGCGGCCTGTCGGCTCCGTACCAGACTAGCCGGCAGGGCCCACCAGGCGGCGGGCCCCAGCAGTCGGTAGAGAAGCCGGCGACCAGAGAGACTGACAGCCGGGTCCCACACCCGACCATATTACCATTGTACCCCTGGGTGTAGGCCTATATAAACCCCCAGGGCACCCATGCAAAGGGTTGGAACCTGTTAGAATTAGACTCACACATAGGGAAAGAGGAAAGCAGTCTTTGCCTTCTTATACCTCTAGCATACAGCTCGAGGAGCACGATTGTACTCACTAGTGCCTTAGTGACCATGCGGAGACCCCGTAGAGCAGGACTAGGGGTGTTATCTCCTAGGAGAGCCCTGAACCTGGGTAAAGTATGCCAGCGTTCGTGTCTACGCCTTATCCCGCTTCCAGGCACCGGAGACGTTCTACTCGCTCCCACCATGATAAGCCATACATTGGCATATGTCGCACCCAGTATCTGTTTTAATTCTGTTCTTTATCCTACTAGTTTTTTCTTTGCCACTTTGGCACTGGACGTTCCAAAAACGGGTACTATCGGATCGGGTGCTATACAAGTTCTCGTACGAGGTTTTTGAACAGAACTGTATTAATCTACAAAAATGAAGATTGACATTCGTCAATTTACTGGATCTATCCTCTAGAGCAAGCCTTTAACTAACGCTATCGATCCCCTCTTAATAGTGCGGGATCCTATACTCAAGAAACCAAATATGAAATCAATTTTTATGCTTCATCCTTGAGTAAAATCACTTTTGAAGGAAATATGCCCTAGAGGCAATAATAAAGTTATTATTTATTTCCTTATATCATGATAAATGTTTATTATTCATGCTAGAATTGTATTAACCGGAAACATAATACATGTGTGAATACATAGACAAACAGAGTGTCACTAGTATGCCTCTACTTGACTAGCTCGTTAATCGAAGATGGTTAAGTTTCCTAACCATAAACAAAAGAGTTGTTATTTGATTAACGGGATCACATCATTAGGAGAATGATGTGATTCACATGACCCATTCCATTAGCTTAGCACCCGATCATTTAGTATGTTGCAATTGCTTTCTTCATGACTTATACATGTTCCTATGACTATGAGATTATGCAACTCCCGTTTGCCGGAGGAACACTTTGTGTGCTACCAAACGTCACAACATAACTGGGTGATTATAAAGGAGTACTACAGGTGTCTCCAAAGGTACATGTTGGGTTGGCGTATTTCGAGATTAGGTTTTGTCACTCCGATTGTCGGAGAGGTATCTCTGGGCCCTCTCGGTAATGCACATCACATAAGCCTTGCAAGCATTGCAACTAATGAGTTAGTTGTGAGATGATGTATTACGGAACGAGTAAAGAGACTTGCCGGTAACGAGATTGAACTAGGTATTAAGATACCAACGATCAAATCTCGGGCAAGTAACATACCGATGACAAAGGGAACAACGTATGTTGTTATGCGGTCTGACCGATAAAGATCTTCGTAGAATATGTGGGAGCCAATATGAGCATCCAGGTTCCGCTATTGGTTATTGACTGGAGACGTGCCTCGGTCATGTCTACATTGTTCTCGAACCCGTAGGGTCCGCACGCTTAAGGTTTCGATGACAGTTATATTATGAGTTTATGAGTTTTGATGTACCGAAGGAGTTCGGAGTCCCGGATGAGATCGGGGACATGACGAGGAGTCTCGAAATGGTCGAGACGTAAAGATCGATATATTGGACGACTATATTCGGACATCGGAAAGGTTCTGAGTGATTCGGGTATTTTTCGGAGTACCGGAGAGTTACGGGAATACGTATTGGGCCTTATTGGGCCATACGGGAAAGAAGAAAAAGGGCCTCAAGAGTGGCCGCACCCCTCCCCTTGGTCTGGTCCGAATTGGACTAGGGAAGGGGGGCGCCCCCTTCCTTCCTTCTCCTTTTCCCTTCCTCTTTTCCTATTTCATATGGGAGGTGGAATCCTACTAGGACTAGGGAGTCCTAGTAGGACTCCACACTTGGCGCGCCCCCTCCTAGGGCCGGCCTCCTCCTCCCTTGCTCCTTTATATACGGGGGCAGGGGGGCACCTCTAAAAACAAGTTGATCCACGTGATCATATTCTTAGCCGTGTGCGGTGCCCCCTTCCACCATAGTCCTCGATAATATTGTAGCGGTGATTAGGCGAAGCCCTGCGACGGTAGTACATCAAGATCGTCACCACGCCATCGTGCTGACGGAACTCTTCACCGACACTTTGCTGGATCGGAGTCCGGGGATCGTCATTGAGCTGAACGTGTGCTAGAACTCGGAGGTGCCGTAGTTTCGGTGCTTGATCGGTCGGGCCGTGAAGACGTACGACTACATCAACCGCGTTGTGCTAACGCTTCCGCTGTCGGTCTACAAGGGTACGTAGATCACACTCTCCCCTCTCGTTGCTATGCATCACCATGATCTTGCGTGTGCGTAGGAAATTTTTTGAAATTACTACGTTCCCCAACAGTGGCATCCGAGCCTAGGTTTTATGTGTTGATGTTATATGCACGAGTAGAACACAAGTGAGTTGTGGGCGATATAAGTCATACTGCTTAACAGCATGTCATACTTTGGTTCGGCGGTATTGTTGGACGAAGCGGCCCGGACCGACATTACGCGTACGCTTACGCAAGACCGGTTCTCCCGACGTGCTTTGCACAAAGGTGGCTAGCGGGTGACAGTTTCTCCAACTTTAGTTGAACCGAGTGTGGCTACGCCCGGTCCTTGCGAAGGTTAAAACAGCACCAACTTGACAAACTATCATTGTGGTTTTGATGCGTAGGTAAGATTGGTTCTTGCTTAAGCCCGTAGCAGCCACATAAAACTTGCAACAACAAAGTAGAGGACGTCTAACTTGTTTTTGCAGGGCATGTTGTGATGTGATATGGTCAAGACATGATGCTAAATTTTATTGTATGAGATGATCATGTTTTGTAACCGAGTTATCGGCAACTGTCAGGAGCCATATGGTTGTCGCTTTATTGTATGCAATGCAATCGCGCTGTAATGCTTTACTTTATCACTAAGCGGTAGCGATAGTCGTGGAAGCATAAAATTGGCGAGACGACAACGATGCTACGATAGGTGATCAAGGTGTCGCGCCGGTGACGATGGTGATCACGACAGTGCTTCGAAGATGGAGATCACAAGCACAAGATGATGATGGCCATATCATATCACTTATATTGATTGCATGTGATGTTTATCTTTTATGCATCTTATCTTGCTTTGATTGATGGTAGCATTTTAAGATGATCTCTCACTAATTATCAAGAAGTGTTCTCCCTGAGTATGCACCGTTGTGAAAGTTCTTCATGCTGAGACACCACGTGATGATCGGGTGTGATAGGCTCTACGTTCAAATACAACGGGTGCAAAACAGTTGCACACGCGGAATACTCAGGTTATACTTGACGAGCCAAGCATATACAGATATGGCCTCGGAACACGGAGACCGAAAGGTCGAGTGTGAATCATATAGTAGATATGATCAACATAGTGATGTTCACCAATGAAACTACTCCATCTCACGTGATGATCGGACATGGTTTAGTTGATTTGGATCACGTGATCACTTAGAGGATTAGAGGGATGTCTATCTAAGTGGGAGTTCTTAAGTAATATGATTAATTGAACTTAAATTTATCATGAACTTAGTCCTGGTAGTATTTTGCAAATTATGTTGTAGATCAATAGCTTGCGTTGTTGCTTCCCTGTGTTTATTTTGATATGTTCCTAGAGAAAATTGTGTTGAAAGATGTTGGTAGCAATGATGCGGATTGGATCCTGATCTGAGGTTTATCCTCATTGCTGCACAGAAGAATTATGTCCTTGATGCACCGCTAGGTGACGGACCTATTGCAGGAGCAGATGCAGACGTTATGAACGTTTGGCTAGCTCAATATGATAACTACTTGATAGTTTAGTGCACCATGCTTAATGGCTTAGAATCGGGACTTCAAAGACGTTTTGAACGTCATGGAGCATATGAGATGTTCCAGGAGTTGAAGTTAATATTTCAAGCAAATACCCGAGTTGAGAGATATGAAGTCTCCAACAAGTTCTATAGCTAAAAGATGGAGGAGAATCGCTCAACTAGTGAGCATGTGCTCAGATTGTCTGAGTACTACAATCGCTTGAATCAAGTGGGAGTTAATCTTCCAGATAAGATAGTGATTGACAGAATTCTCTAGTCACCATCACCAAGTTAGTAGAACTTCTTGATGAACTATGATATGCAAGGGATAACGGAAACGATTCCCAAGCTCTTCGTAATGCGGAAATTGACGAAGGTAGAAATCGAGAAAAACATCAAGTGTTGATGGTAGACAAGACCACTAGTTTCAAGAAAAGGGCAGAGGGAAGAAGGGGAACTTCAAGAAGAACAGCAAGCAAGTTGCTGCTCAAGTGAAGAAGCCCAAGTCCGGTCCTACACCTGAGACTAAGTGTTTCTACTGCAAAGGGACTAGTCACTGGAAGCGGAACTACCCCAAGTGATTGGCAGATAAGAAGGATGGCAAAGTGAACATAAGTATATTTGATATACATGTTATTGATGTGTACTTTACTAGTGTTTATAGCAACCCCTCAGTATTTGATACTAGTTCAGTTGCTAAGATTAGTAACTTGAAACGGGAGTTGCAGAATAAACAGACACTAGTTAAGGGTGAAGTGACGATGTGTGTTGGAAGTGGTTCCAAGATTGATATGATCATCATCGCACACTCCCTATACTTTCGGGATTTGTGTTGAACCTGAATAAGTGTTATTTGGTGTTGGCACTGAGCATGAATATGATTTGATCATGTTTATTGTAATACGGTTATTCATTTAAGTAAGAGAATAAATTGTTGTTCTGTTTACATGAATAAAACCTTATATGGTTACACACCCAATGAAAATAGTTCCTTGGATCTCGATCGTAGTGATACACATAATCATAATATTGAAACCAAAAGATGCAAAGTTAATAATGATAGTGCAACTTATTTGTGGCACTGCCGTTTAGGTCATATTGGTCTAAAGCGCATGAAGAAACTCCATGCTAATGGGTTTTTGGAATCACTTGATTATGAATCAGTTGATGCTTGCGAACCATGCCTCATGGGCAAGATGACTAAAACGTCGTTCTCCGGAACTATGGAGCGAGCAACTGACTTATTGGAAATAATATATACTGATGTATGAGATCCGATGAGTGTTAAGGCTCGTGGCGGGTATCATTATTTTCTGACCTTCACAGATGATTTGAGCAGATATGGGTATATCTACTTAATGAAACACAAGTCTGAAATATTTGAAAAGTTCAAAGAATTTCAGAGTGAAGTGGAGAATCATCGTAACAAGAAAATAAAAGTTTCTACGATATGATCACAGAGGTAAAATATTTGAGTTACGAGTCTGGCCTTCAGTTAAAACAATGTGAAATAGTTTCACTACTCACGCCACCTGGAACACCACAGCATAATGGTGTGTCCGAACATCATAACCGTACTTTATTAGATATGGTGCGATCTATGATGTCTCTTACCGATCTACCACTATCGTTTTGGGGTTATGCATTAAAGACAGCTGCATTCACGTTTAAAAGGGCACCATCTAAAGTCCGTTGAGACGACACAATCTGAACTGTGGTTTGGCAAGAAACCAAAGTTGTCATTTCTTAAAGTTTGGGATTGTGATGCTTATATGAAAAAGTTTCATCCTGATAAGCTCAAACCCAAATCGGAGAAATATGTCTTCATAGGATACCCAAAGGAGACTATTGGGTACACCTTCTATCACAGATCCAAAGGCAAGACATTCGTTGCTAAGAATGGATCCTTTCTAGAGAAGGAGTTTCTCTTGAAAGAAGTGAGTGGGAGGAAAGTAGAACTTGATAAGGTAATTGTACCTTCTCCCTTATTGAAAAGTAGTTCATCACAAGAAATCTGTTCCTGTGACTACTACACCAATTAGTGAGGAAGACTAATGATGATGATCATGTAACTTCAGATAAAGTTAATACCGAATCTCGTAGGTAAACCAGAGTGAGATCCGCACCAAAGTGGTACGGTAATCCTGTTCTAGAAGTCATGTTACTAGACCATGACGAACTTGCGAACTATGAGGAAGCGATGATGAGCCTAGATTCCGCGAAATGGCTTGAGGCCATGAAATCTGAGATGAGATCCATGTATGAGAACAAAGTATGGACTTTGATTGACTTGCCCAACGATCGGCAAGCCATTGAGATTAAATGGATCTTCAAGAGGAAGACGGACGCTGATAGTAGTGTTACTATCTACAAAGCTAGAATTGTCGCAAAAAGGTTTTCGACAAGTTCAAGGTGTTGACTATGATGAGAGTTTCTCACTCGTATCTATGCTTAAGTCTGTCCGAATCATGTTAGCAATTGCCGCATTTTATGAAATCCAGCAAATGGATGTCAAAACTGCATTCCTGAATGGATTTCTGGAAGAAGAGTTGTATATGATGCAGCCAGAAGGTTTTGTCGATCCAAAAGGAGCTAACAAAGTGTGCAAGCTCCAGCGATCCATTTATGGACTGGTGCAAGCCTCTCGGAGTTGGAATAAATGCTTTGATAGTATGATCAAAGCATATAGTTTTATACAGACTTGCGGTGAAGCCTGTATTTACAAGAAAGTGAGTAGGAGCACTACAGCATTTCTGATAAGTATATGTGAATGACATATTGTTGATCGGAAATAATGTAGAATTATTCTGCAAAGCATAAAGGAGTGTTTTTAAAGAAGTTTTTCAAAGAAAGACCTCAGTGAAGCTGCTTACATATTAAGCATCAAAATCTATAGAGATAGATCAAGACGCTTGATAAGTTTTTTCAATGAGTACATACCTTGACAATATTTTGAAGTAGTTCAAAAATGGAACAGTCAAAGAAAGAGTTCTTGGCTGTGTTACAAGGTATGAAATTGAGTAAGACTCAAAGCCCGACCACGACAGAAGATAGAAAGAGAATGAAAGTCATTCCCTATGCCTCAGCCATAGGTTCTATAAAGTATGCCATGATGTGTACCAGATCTATTGTATACCCTACACTGTGTTAAGAAAGGGAGTACAATAGTGATCTAAGAGTAGATCACTGGACATTGGTCAAAATTATCCTTAGTGGAATAAGGAAATATTTCTCGATTATGGAGGTGAAAAAAGGTTCGTCGTAAAAAGTTACGTCGACGCAAGATTTGACACAGATCTGGATGACTCTAAGTCTCGATCTAGATACATATTGAAAGTGGGAGCAATTAGCTAGAGTAGCTCCGTGCAGAGCATTGTAGACATAGAATTTACAAAATACTTACGGATCTGTATGTGACAGACCCGTTGACTAAAATTATCTCACAAGCAAAACATGATCACACCTTAGTACTCTTTGGGTGTTAATCACATAAATGATGTGAACTAGATTATTGACTCTAGTAAACCCTTTGGGTATAGGTCACATGACGATGTGAACTATGGGTGTTAATCACATGGTGATGTGAACTCTTAGTGTTGAATCACATGGTGATGTGAACTAGATTATTGACTCTAGTGCAAGTGGGAGACAGAAGGAAATATGCCCTAGAGGCAATAATAAAGTTATTATTTATTTCCTTATATCATGATAAATGTTTATTATTCACGCTAGAATTGTATTAACCGGAAACATAATACATGTGTGAATACATAGACAAACAGAGTGTCACTAGTATGCCTCTACTTGACTAGCTCGTTAATCGAAGATGGTTATGTTTCCTAACCATAAACAAAAGAGTTGTTATTTGATTAACGGGATCACATCATTAGGAGAATGATGTGATTGACATGACCCATTCCATTAGCTTAGCACCCGATCGTTTAGTATGTTGCTATTGCTTTCTTCATGACTTATACATGTTCCTATGACTATGAGATTATGCAACTCCCGTTTGCTGGAGGAACACTTTGTGTGCTACCAAACGTCACAACGTAACTGGGTGATTATAAAGGAGCTCTACAGGTGTCTCCAAAGGTACATGTTGGGTTGGCGTATTTCGAGATTAGGATTTGTCACTCTGATTGTCGGAGAGGTATCTCTGGGCCCTCTCGGTAATGCACATCACATAAGCCTTGCAAGCATTGCAACTAATGAGTTAGTTATGAGATGATGTATTACGGAACGAGTAAAGAGACTTGCCGGTAACGATATTGAACTAGGTATTAAGATACCGACGATCGAATCTCGGGCAAGTAACATACCGATGACAAAGGGAACAACGTATGTTGTTATGCGGTCTGACCGATAAAGATCTTCGTAGAATATGTGGGAGCCAATATGAGCATCCAGGTTCCGCTATTGGTTATTGACTGGAGACGTGCCTCGGTCATGTCTACATTGTTCTCGAACCCGTAGGGTCCGCACGCTTAAGGTTTCGATGACAGTTATATTATGAGTTTATGAGTTTTGATGTACCAAAGGAGTTCGGAGTCCCGGATGAGATCGGGGACATGACGAGGAGTCTCGAAATGGTCGAGACGTAAAGATCGATATATTGGAAGACTATATTCGGACATCGGAAAGGTTCCGAGTGATTCGGGTATTTTTCGGAGTACCGGAGAGTTACGGGAATACATGTTGGGCCTTATTGGGCCATACGGGAAAGAAGAAAAAGGGCCTCAAGAGTGGCCGCACCCCTCCCCTTGGTCTGGTCCGAATTGGACTAGGGAAGGGGGGCGCCCCCTTCCTTCATTCTCCTTTTCCCTTCCTCTTTTCCTATTCCATATGGGAGGTGGAATCCTACTAGGACTAGGGAGTCCTAGTAGGACTCCACACTTGGCGCGCCTCCTCCTAGGGCCGGCCTCCTCCTCCCTTGCTCCTTTATATACGGGGGTAGGGGGGCACCTCTAAAAACAAGTTGATCCACGTGATCATATTCTTAGCCGTGTGCGGTGCCCCCTTCCACCATAGTCCTCGATAATATTGTAGCGGTGCTTAGGCGAAGCCCTGCGACGGTAGTACATCAAGATCGTCACCACGCCGTCATGCTGACGGAACTCTTCCCCAACACTTTGCTGGATCGGAGTCCGGGGATCGTCATTGAGCTGAACGTGTGCTAGAACTCGGAGGTGCCGTAGTTTCGGTGCTTGATCGGTCGGGCCGTGAAGACGTATGACTACATCAACCGCATTGTGCTAACGCTTCCGCTGTCGGTCTACAAGGGTACGTAGATCACACTCTCCCCTCTCGTTGCTATGCATCACCATGATCTTGTGTGTGCGTAGGAATTTTTTGAAATTACTACGTTCCCCAACAACTTTGTATGCTCTTGATCCACACACTTCGATGAACCGGGGACTAACACCTGAAATTTACTTGACAACCATTGTTAGTCCCCTACATGCTACCTATGGTACTTATTCGTGTGAGACTATGATCTTATCTTGTGGCTATGAAATGTTGGTTTCATATGTGCATGTCTCTCACATTTATATCTCTGACTATGATCTTATCTTGTGGCTATGAGATGTTGGTTTCATATGTGCATGTCTCTCACATTTATATCTATTTGAGGTACATATGCTACCATACGAAGATTGTGTTGTACATCCTAACATATTCATCCCATGCACACATTGAGGGGGAGCTAAAAGAAAATAGAAACACATACTTATTTTGTACTTTTGCTCTCATGATTGTCAATGCTAAGATTATTTATTGCATCTATGATACTACATGTATGGTTGTCATCAATAAACAAAAAGGGGAGATTGAAAGCGCAATCATGCCCTTACATGATGTTTTGATGTTGATGACAATCATATATGTAGTATCATAGATGCAATAAATAATCTTAGCATTGACAATCATGAGAGTAAAAGTACAAAATAAGTATGTGTTTCTATTTGCTTTTAGATCCCCCTCAATGTGTGCATGGGATGAATATGTTAGGATCTACAACACAATCTTCGTATGGTAGCATATGTACCTCAAAGAGATATCATGCCCTTACATCATGTTTTGATGTTGATGACAATCATACATGTAGTATCATAGATGCAATAAATAATCTTAGTATTGACAATCATGAGAGCAAAAGTACAAAATAAGTATATGTTTCTATTTGCTTTTAGCTCCCCCTCAATGTGTGCATGGGATGAATATGTTAGGATGTACAACACAATCTTCGTATGGTAGCATATGTATGTACCTCAAAGAGATATAAATGTGAGAGACATGCACATATGAAACCAACATCTCATAGCCACAAGATAAGATCATAGTCTCACACGAATAAGTACCATAGGTAGAAACATAACAAGTAGTAGTTAACACAACTAGACAACATAACATAGCATGACCTAAGATTCTAAGATACTACTTATCCCCCTTTGACAGCAACAAGTAAAAGGGGGTGAAGAACTAAACGGACTCTATCACTCCTGGTAGATGTCATCATCATCATCAAAGAACTCGGGGTACTCGTCACGAGATGGAAATCCGAAAGTAGACGAGGATGGAGCTGCGGGAAGAGGATCATCATCGCTCACGGTACTCCCACGGTCACGGAGGCGCTGCTTGAGCTGATTCTTGGAGATGATAAGGCGCTTCTGAACATCATGATTCTGCTGCCAGCTGAAAGTGATTGCCTTCATGATAGCAGACTGAGCCTTGCCGAAGAAAGAGCCAAGACGTCCTTGAGGAGCATACGAGGAAGAAGGCACGGAGGAAGCAGCGGGCCTAGACCCACCAGTAGGCTTCCTAGGTGGTCGAGGTGCAGCAGTTGGTACAGTAGCCGGTACAGTAGCAGCCATACGCATGTGAACGGGCGGCGTCCAAATGGAATGCCCAACGGTCTTCACAACCTCAAATGGAGCAGTGTGATCAATGATGGCCTGAATGAATGGAGCATATGGGGACTGACACGTCTGAATGAAGCTGGCGAGACGAATCTCATGCCAAATATAGTGAGCAGTGTCAAGAGGCTCAGTAGGTGCATCATGCATACGTACCAATCAAACCAATATAGTAGTTGCGAGCTCTTGACCGATCTCCCTTCTTGGGATAGAGGGTGCGAAGCACACACTGATAGAGGATGTAGTAAGGAGCACGAAAGATGGAGACCTCATTGAGTGGATATCCACGTTCCTCGTTAGTGAGCTGAGAGGGAGGCTTCACAAGAGGCAAGCAAGCATCAATCCCTTTGGGCTTATACTCTGGATCCATACTGTGAATGCAATGTCCAACTCCAGAGAGGCCCAAAATCTGAACAAACCGATCATAGGTGATACTCAGTGTAGTGTCATCGGTCCTCCATGTGAGAGTGTTGTCCAGACCAAAGAAACAAGTGGCGTAGAAGTGAAGAATGGCAGCTTCATTCCAATCACACGTGAAGGTCATTGCAGGACCTAGAGTCATATCATCAATGATCCTGACCGGGTTGTTAGGGAACATGGCATGATGGTCACGCAGCAATTTGAGATCCACGAATTTGTGAGGAGCAAGTCCTTGCCCATGGACGAAACTGGAATAGAGATACTGCTGCATACGAGTACGAAACCGAGGATCCTCGGCATCAGCCACCATCTCATATTGATTAACATCCCGACGGAACACAAGATATTGACCCGCCCCCATAGTTGTGAAGTCGTGAGTGGGGTGATCCCCACTGTCAGTAAGCTCCATGGAGATGCGATGACCATGGACAACGGGCATGGCAGAACCACGTACTTGAGGCACCGGTGACCTCCTAGTACCAGGCTTGGTCTGCCCAACGGAATGTCTCGGTGCAATCTCATCCTCTTCCTCCCCAACATAGTCCGCATCATCTGGATCCGAGGCCGACGGACTTGTGGACGGTGCCCCGCTTCTTCTTCTTGGTAGTGGTGTTCTTATTCTTAGGCCGAGCATGTTCATCGGAGTCGGTTGAGCCTTGCCGGCGAGCGACTGAAACGGATAATAATAGGTCCCGATGAGAAGGAGCCAAAGAGTTCATACAAAGAGATGTATAGGCTTAGGTAAGAAATACCAAGACACTAGAGAGATATATATGCCAAGATATACATGAGAGATAATGAACCCTAGGATGATTTGGTCATAAAAAGATAAAGATGCAAGAGAGATAGCACCCGTACCCCTAGAAGAAGGCTCGGGGCGCTTGGGGCCGACATTCTTGGTACGTGCCATGAAGAACTCCGGCGGTGAATCCCACAGTACCCCGGTCCCTCCCGAGAGATTCACACCACAACCCAAGAAATGGATTGGATAGAACCGTAGATCGGGAGGAGGAGAATCTGTGGGTAGGAGATCAGGGCCGGAGGTCGGAGGAGAGAGTCGGGGCAGCGCCGGAGCACGGCCCGGCGGCGGTGGCTGTCAGGCGAGATGGGGAGAGAAACGGGCTGAGTGAGGAACTACCCCCAAATCCCAGGTCCCGCCCCTATTATATGTGGCTGTGGGCTACGGGCCGGACATCCGGGGCCTGGACCGGATATCCAACGAGCGGAGGTCAGAGAGCAGCGAAACAGGGGCCAACGGGCCGGACATCCAGGGATAATCCCGGACATCCGGCGTGTGGGGGTCAAAGAGCAATATGTTCAGGACCCGGATGTCCGGCCACTGAAAGTGTACGATTGTAGTTTGAGCTCAGAAGGATTTACTTCAGGGCCCAGATGTCCGGCTTGGGAGCCGGATGTCTGGCCACTGGACAACAAGACCAGCCAGGGTAGAGATTTGAAAGGAGCCAACAAATATGATTTGATATAGACTCCGCCAAGGAGTTTCTAGAGAATTATGGGGGGGAAACTTGAGTAATCTAAGGCCATACTAAGATGTAATAACAACCCAACCAAAATAAGTAATGAAAGGTCCACATAAGCAATGCACAAGCGGTGACCGAGGTCACCATGTTTGAGCATATGGAATAAAGTAGCGCAAAGATGTAGACTTTGAGCATATATTCTCGACTCCATCGTGTTAAAGCACCATAGTTCGAGCCATGATAACTTTGAGAGTGTTTCTTCTATTTATGCATTATGTAGGGTGAGAATACTCATGAATTGAAAGTCTCCCCTAAATATATGCCTACATCAAGACAAGACATTAAGTTCATGCATGAATGGGTACTAGATTTCACATAATATTGTCAAGCTCCAAGATACCAAGTTCACGCCTAAGTTGACAAAACCTTGCTTCGTCCAATGGTTTGGTGAAAATATCTGCAAGTTGCATATCTGTGCCAACATGAGCAATGTCAATATCACCCTTTTCCACATGATCTCTCAAGAAGTGATACCTAATATCAATATGCTTGGTGCGGGTATGATCTTTGGGATTCTCGGCAATATTGATGGCACTTTCATTATCACATAGAAGAGGCACATGTCTATAGGTGATACCGTAATCCTTCAAAGTTTGCCTCATCCATAGTAATTGAGTGGCACAACTGGCAGTTGCAATGTATTCAGCTTCTGTGGTGGAGAGGGCAACACAATTTTGTTTCTTCGAGGACCAACTTACCAAGGAGCGTCCAAGAAACTTACATGCACTAGAGGTGGACTTACGATCCACTTTGTCGCCAGCCCAATCCGAATCCGTGTACCCAATGAGATAAAACTTAGCATCCTTAGGGTACCATAGACCCAACTTTGGGGGTGTGAACAAGGTATCTAAGAATGTGCTTAACCGCCTTATGATGACTTTCCCTAGGGGAAGCTTGAAATCTAGCACACATGCATACACTAAACATGATGTCCGGTCTAGATGCACAAAGATAAAGCAATGAACCAATCATAGAGCGGTATTTAGATGGGTCGAAAGGGATACCATTTGTGTCTTTGGTGAGTACAATTTTGGTTGGCATGGGTGTCTTACATGGACTAGCATCAAACATGCCAAATTTCTCTAGGATATCCTTGAGGTATTTTGCTTGAGACAAGAAAATTCCTTCTTGAAATTGTTGAATTTGAAATCCAAGGAAGAACTTCAAATCCACATTGAGTGACATCTCAAATTCTTGGTCATGGAAGCTGCAAACTTCTTGCACAAATGAATGTTAGGAGAACCAAAAATGATATCATCTACATAGATTTGGCATAAGATCAAATCACCCTTGTCCCTCTTAGTAAAAAGAGTGGGATCGATCACCCCTCTCACAAAACCATCATCGAGTAAAAACTTCTTAAGATGATCATACCAAGCACGAGGTGCTTGTTTGAGGCCATACAAAGCCTTATGAAGTTTATACACATAGTCTTTGTGATTGGGATCAACGAACCCAGGTGGTTGTGATACATATACTTCTTGTCGAGGACCATTAAGGAAAGCACTCTTCACATCCATTTGATGTAATGTAAAACCATTGAAAGCGGCATAAGCAAGTAAGATACGAATGGATTCAAGACGGGCAATAGGGGCAAAGGTCTCACCAAAGTCCAAACCTTCAACTTGTGAGTACCCTTGTGCCACTAACCTTGCCTTGTTACGGATGATGACACCATTCTCATCTTGCTTGTTCTTCAAAATCCATTTTGTTCCAGTGATGTTGTGCTCGGTAGTTGGCCTCTTGACTAAGGACCACACTTGGTTGCGTTCAAAACTGTTTAACTCTTCTTGCATAGCAACAAGCCAATCGGTGTCCATCCATGCATCTTGTACCTTGAGAGGCTCAACACTAGACACAAACAAGAAGTGAGCACAAAAGTTTGTCAAATGTTTACGAGTGACTCAACCTTCTGATATGCCGATGAGAATTTTGTCAACATCAACACGAACGGCCATTCAAGGCATGATGGAGGTAAGAGTTTCACGAGGTTCAACTGTTGGGTTTCGTAGTAATTTCAAAAAAATTCCTACGCACACGCAAGATCATGGTGATGCATAGCAACGAGAGGGGAGAGTGTGATCTACGTACCCTTGTAGATCGACAACGGAAGCGTTTGGTTGATGTAGTCGTACGTCTCCACGGCCCGACCGATCAAGCGCCGAAACTACGGCACCTCCGAGTTCTAGCACACGTTCAGCTCGATGACGATCCCCGAACTCCGATCCAGCAAAGTGTCGGGGAAGAGTTCCGTCAGCACGACGGCGTGGTGACGATCTTGATGCACTACCGTCGCAGGGCTTCGCCTAAGCACCGCTACAATATTATCGAGGACTATGGTGGAAGGGGGCACCGCACACGGCTAAGAATATGATCACCTGGATCAACTTGTGTGTCTAGGGTTGCCCCCTGCCCCCGTATATAAAGGAGCAAGGGGAGGAGGCCGGCCGGCCCTATAGGCGCGCCAAGGAGGAGTCCTCCTCCTAGTAGGAGTAGGACTCCTACTAGGAGGGGGAAGGAAGTGGGGAGGGAAAGGGAAAGGGGGGCGCCGCCCCCCTCTCCTAGTCCAATTCGGACCAGGGGGGAGGAGGCGCGCGGCCCACCTTTGGCTGCCCCTCTCTCTTTCCACTAAGGCCCATATGGCCCATTACTTCTCCCGGGGGGTTCCGGTAACCCTCCGGCTCTCCGGTTTTCTCCGAAATCACCCGGAACACTTCCGGTGTCCGAATATAGCCGTCCAATATATCAATCTTTATGTCTCGACCATTTCGAGACTCCTCGTCATGTCCATGATCACATCCGGGACTCCGAACTAACTTCGGTACATCAAAACTCATAATATAACTGTCATCGTAACTTTAAGCGTGCGGACCCTACGGTTCAAGAACAATGTAGACATGACCGAGACACGTCTCCGGTCAATAACCAATAGTGGGACCTGGATGCCCATATTGGCTCCTACATATTCTATGAAGATCTTTATCGGTCAGACCGCATAACATCATAGGTTGTTCCCTTTGTCATCGGTATGTTACTTGCCCGAGATTCGATCATCGGTATCCAATACCTAGTTCAATCTCGTTACCGGCAAGTCTCTTTACTCGTTCCATAATACATCATCTCACAACTAACATATTGGTTGTAATGCTTGCAAGGCTTATGTGATGTGCATTACCGAGAGGGCCCAGAGATACCTCTCCGACAATCGGAGTGACAAATCCTAATCTCGAAATACGCCAACCCAACATCTACTTTTGGAGACACCTGTAGAGCACCTTTATAATCACCCATTTACGTTGTGACATTTAGTAGCACACAAAGTGTTCCTCCGGCAAACGGGAGTTGCATAATCTCATAGTCATAGGAACATGTATAAGTCATGAAGAGAGCAATAGCAACATACTAAACGATCGGGTGCTAAGCTAATGGAATGGGTCATGTCAATCAGATCATTCAACTAATGATGTGATCTCGTTAATCAAATAACAACTCTTTGTTCATGGTTAGGAAACATAACCATCTTTGATTAACGAGCTAGTCAAGTAGAGGCATACTAGTGACACTCTGTTTGTCTATGTATTCACACATGTATTATGTTTCCGGTTAATACAATTCTAGCATGAATAATAAACATTTATCATGATATGAGGAAATAAATAATAACTTTATTATTGCCTCTAGGGAATATTTCCTTCAGTCTCCCACTTGCACTAGAGTAAATAATCTAGATTACACATTAATGATTCTAACACCCATGGAGCCTTGGTGCTGATCATGTTTTGCTCATGGAAGTGGCTTAGTCAACGGGTCTGCTACATTTAGATCCGTATGTATCTTGCAAATCTCTATGTCTCCCACCTGGACTAGATCCCGGATGGAATTGAAGCGTCTCTTGATGTGTTTGGTTCTCTTGTGAAATCTGGATTCCTTTGCCAAGGCAATTGCACCAGTATTGTCACAAAAGATTTTCATTGGACCCAATGCACTAGGTATGACACCTAGATCGGATATGAACTCCTTCATCCAGACTCCTTCGTTTGCTGCTTCCGAAGCAGCTATGTACTCCGCTTCACATGTAGATCCCGCCACGACACTTTGTTTAGAACTGCACCAACTGAACAGCTCCACCGTTTAATGTAAACACGTATCCGGTTTGCGATTTAGAATCGTCCGGATCAGTGTCAAAGCTTGCATCAACGTAACCTTTTACGATGAGCTTTTTGTCACTTCCATATATGAGAAACATATCCTTAGTCCTTTTCAGGTATTTCAGGATGTTCTTGACCGCTGTCCAGTGATCCACTCCTGGATCACTTTGGTACCTCCCTGCTAGACTTGTAGCAAGGCACACATTAGGTCTGGTACACAACATTGCATACATGATAGAGCCTATGGCTGAAGCATAGGGAACATCTTTCATTTTCTCTCTATCTTCTGCAGTGGTCGGGCATTGAGTCTTACTCAACTTCACACCTTGTAACACAGGCAAGAACCCTTTCTTTGCTTGATCCATTTTGAACTTCTTCAAAACTTTGTCAAGGTATGTGCTTTGTGAAAGTCCAATTAAGCGTTTTGATCTATCTCTATAGATCTTAATGCCTAATATGTAAGCAGCTTCACCGAGGTCTTTCATTGAAAAACTCTTATTCAAGTATCCCTTTATGCTATCCAGAAATTATATATCATTTCCAATTAGTAATATGTCATCCACATATAATATCATAAATGCTACAGAGCTCCCACTCACTTTCTTGTAAATACAGGCTTCTCCAAAAGTCTGTATAAAACCAAATGCTTTGATCAAACTATCAAAGCGTTTATTCCAACTCCGAGAGGCTTGCACCAGTCCATAAATGGATCGCTGGAGCTTGCACACTTTGTTAGCTCCCTTTGGATTGACAAAACCTTCTGGTTGCATCATATACAACTCTTCTTCCAGAAATCCATTCAGGAATGCAGTTTTGACATACATCTGCCAAATTTCATAATCATAAAATGCGGCAATTGCTAACATGAATCGGACAGACAAGCATCGCTACGGGTGAGAAGGTCTCATCGTAGTCAATCCCTTGAACTTGCCGAAAACCTTTTGCGACAAGTCGAGCTTTGTAGACAGTAATATTACCGTCAGCGTCAGTCTTCTTCTTGAAGATCCATTTATTCTCAATTGCTTGCTGATCATCGGGCAAGTCAACCAAAGTCCATACTTTGTTCTCATACATGGATCCCATCTCAGATTTCATGGCTTCAAGCCATTTTGCGGAATCTGGGCTCACCATCACTTCTTCATAGTTCGTAGGTTCATCATGATCTAGTAGCATGACTTCCAGAACAGGATTACCGTACCACTCTGGTGTGGATCTCACTCTGGTTGATCTACGGGGTTCAGTAGTATCTTGTTCTGAAGTTTCATGATTATCATCATTAGCTTCCTCACTAACTGGTGTAGGTGTCACTGAAATAGTTTTCTGTGATGCACTACTTTCCAATAAGGGAGCAGGTACAGTTACCTCGTCAAGTTCTACTTTCCTCCCACTCACTTCTTTCGAGAGAAACTCCTTCTCCAGAAAGTTTCCGAATTTAGCAACAAAAGTCTTGCCTTCGGATCTGTGATAGAAGGTGTATCCAATAGTTTCCTTTGTATATTCTATGAAGACACATTTCTCCGATTTGGGTTCGAGCTTATCAGGTTGAAGCTTTTTCACATAAGCATCGCAGCCCCAAACTTTCAGAAACGACAACTTTGGTTTCTTGCCAAACCACAGTTCATAAGGCGTCGTCTCAACGGATTTTGATGGTGCCCTATTTAACGTGAATGCGGCTGCCTCTAGAGCGTATCCCCAAAACGATAGCGGTAAATCAGTAAGAGACATCATAGATCACACCATATCTGGTAAAGTATGATTACGACGTTCGGACACACCATTACGCTGTGGTGTTCCGGGTGGCGTGAGTTGCGAAACTATTCCGCATTGTTTCAAATGTACACCAAACTCGTAACTCAAATATTCTCCTCCACGATCAGATCGTAGAAACTTTATTTTCTTGTTACGATGATTTTCAACTTCACTCTAAAATTCTTTGAACTTTTCAAACATTTCAGACTTATGTTTCATTAAGTAGATATACCCATATCTGCTTAAGTCATCTGTGAAGGTGAGAAAATAACGATATCCGCCACGAGCCTCAATATTCATCGGACCACATACATCTGTATGTATGATTTCCAACAAATCTGTTGCTCTCTCCATAGTACCGGAGAACGGCGTTTTAGTCATCTTGCCCATGAGGCACGGTTCGCAAGTACCAAGTGATTCATAATCAAGTGGTTCCAAAAGTCCATCAGTATGGAGTTTCTTCATGCGCTTTACACCGATATGACCTAAACGGCAGTGCCACAAATAAGTTGCACTATCATTATCAACTCTGCATCTTTTGGCTTCAACACTATGAATATGTGTGTCACTACTATTGAGATTCAACAAAAATAGACCACTCTTTAAGGGTGCATGACCATAAAAGATATTACTCATATAAATAGAACAACCATTATTCTCAGATTTAAATGAATAACCGTCTCGCATCAAACAAGATCCAGATATAATGTTCATGCTTAACGCTGGCACCAAATAACAACTATTTAAGTCTAATATTAATCCCAAAGGTAGATGTAGAGGTAGCGTGCCGACTGCGATCACATCGGCTTTGGAACTGTTTCCCTTGCGCATCGTCACCTCGTCCTTAGCCAATCTTCGCTTAATCCATAGTCCCTGTTTCGAGTTGCAAATATTAGCAACAGAACCAGTATCAAATACCCAGGTGCTACTGCGAGCATTAGTAAGGTACACATCAATAACATGTATATCACATATACCTTTGTTCACCTTGCCATCCTTCTTATCCGCCAAATACTTGGGGCAGTTCCGCTTCCAGTGACCAGTCTGCTTGCAGTAGAAGCACTCAGTTTCAGGCTTAGGTCCAGGTTTGGGTTTCTTCTCTTGAGTAGCAACTTGCTTGCCGTTCTTTTTGAAGTTCCCCTTCTTCTTCCCTTTGCCCTTTTTCTTGAAACTAGTGGTCTTGTTGACCATCAACACTTGATGCTCCTTTTTGATTTCTACCTCCGCAGCTTTCAGCATTGCGAAGAGCTCGGGAATAGTCTTATTCATCCCTTGCATATTATAGTTCATCACAAAGCTCTTGTAGCTTGGTGGCAGTGATTGGAGAATTCTGTCAATGACGAAATCATCTGGAAGATTAACTCCCAATTGAATCAAGTGATTATTATACCCAGACATTTTGAGTATATGCTCACTGACAGAACTATTCTCCTCCATCTTGCAGCTATAGAACTTATTGGAGACTTCATATCTCTCAATCCGGGCATTTGCTTGAAATATTAACTTCAACTCCTGGAACATCTCATATGCTCCATGACGTTCAAAACATCGTTGAAGTCCAGATTCTAAGCCGTAAAGCATGGCACACTGAACTATCGAGTAGTCATCAGCTTTGCTCTGCCAGACGTTCATAACATCTGGTGTTGCTCCAGCAGCAGGCCTGGCACCCAGCGGTGCTTCCAGGACGTAATTCTTCTGTGCAACAATGAGGATAATCCTCAAGTTACGGACCCAGTCCGTGTAATTGCTACCATCATCTTTCAACTTTGCTTTCTCAAGGAACGCATTAAAATTCAACGGAACAACAGCACGAGCCATCTATCTACAATCAAGCATAAACAAGCAAGATACTATCAGGTACTAAGTTTCATGATAAATTTAGGTTCAATTAATTTACTTAAAGAACTCCCACTTAGATAGACATCCCTCTAATCCTCTAAGTGATTACGTGATCCAAATCAACTAAACCATGTCCGATCATCACGTGAGATGGAGTAGTTTCATTGGTGAACATCACTATGTTGATCATATCTACTATATGATTCACGCTCGACCTTTCGGTCTCCGTGTTCCGAGGCCATATCTGTATATGCTTGGCTCGTCAAGTATAACCTGAGTATTCCGCGTGTGCAACTGTTTTGCACCCGTTGTATTTGAACGTAGAGCCTATCACACCCGATCATCACGTGGTGTCTCAGCACGAAGAACTTTCGCAACGGTGCATACTCAGGGAGAACACTTCTTGATAATTAGTGAGAGATCATCTTATAATGCTACCGTCAATCAAAGCAAGATAAGATGCATAAAAGATAAACATCACATGCAATCAATATAAGTGATATGATATGGCCATTATCATCTTGTGCTTGTGATCTCCATCTTCGAAGCACCGTCATGATCACCATCGTCACCGGCGCGACACCTTGATCTCCATCGTAGCATCGTTGTCGTCTCGCCAATCTTATGCTTCCATGACTATCACTACCGCTTAGTGATAAAGTAAAGCATTACAGCGATTGCATTGCATACAATAAAGCGACAACCATATGGCTCCTGCCAGTTGCCGATAACTCGGTTACAAAACATGATCATCTCATACAATAAAATTTAGCATCATGTCTTGACCATATCACATCACAACATGCCCTGCAAAAACAAGTTAGACGTCCTCTACTTTGTTGTTGCAAGTTTTACGTGGCTGCTACGGGCTTAAGCAAGAACCAATCTTACCTACGCATCAAAACCACAATGATAGTTTGTCAAGTTGGTGCTGTTTTAACCTTCGCAAGGACCGGGCGTAGCCACACTCGGTTCAACTAAAGTTGGAGAAACTGTCACCCGCAAGCCACCTATGTGCAAAGCACGTCGGGAGAACCGGTCTCGCGTAAGCGTACGCGTAATGTGGTCCGGGCCGCTTCGTCCAACAATACCGCCGAACCAAAGTATGACATGCTGGTAAGCAGTATGACTTATATCGCCCACAACTCACTTGTGTTCTACTCGTGCATATAACATCAACATATAAAACCTAGGCTCGGATGCCACTTTTGGGTTTCGTAGTAATTTCAAAAATCCTACGCACACGCAAGATCATGGTGATGCATAGCAACGAGAGGGGAGAGTGTGATCTACGTACCCTTGTAGATCGACAACGGAAGCGTTTGGTTGATGTAGTCGTACGTCTCCACGGCCCGACCGATCAAGCGCCGAAACTACGGCACCTCCGAGTTCTAGCACACGTTCAGCTCGATGACGATCCCCGGACTCCGATCCAGCAAAGTGTCGGGGAAGAGTTCCGTCAGCATGACGGCGTGGTGACGATCTTGATGCACTACCGTCGCAGGGCTTCGCCTAAGCACCGCTACAATATTATCGAGGACTATGGTGGAAGGGGGCACCGCACACGGCTAAGAATATGATCACGTGGATCAACTTGTGTGTCTAGGGGTGCCCCTGCCCCCGTATATAAAGGAGCAAGGGGAGGAGGCCGGCGGCCCTATAGGCGCGCCAAGGAGGAGTCCTCCTCCTAGTAGGAGTAGGACTCCTACTAGGAGGGAAGGAAGTGGGGAGGGAGAGGGAAAGGGGGGCGCCGCCCCCCTCTCCTAGTCCAATTCGGACCAGGGGGAGGAGGCGCGCGGCCCTTGGCTGCCCTCTCTCTCCACTAAGGCCCATATGGCCCATTACTTCTCCCGGGGGGTCGGTAACCCTCCGGCTCTCCGGTTTTCTTCGAAATCACCCGGAACACTTCCGGTGTCCGAATATAGCCGTCCAATATATCAATCTTTATGTCTCGACCATTTCGAGACTCCTCGTCATGTCCGTGATCACATCCGGGACTCCGAACTACTTCGGTACATCAAAACTCATAAACTCATAATATAACTATCATCGAAACCTTAAGCGTGCGGACCCTACGGGTTCGAGAACAATGTAGACATGACCGAGCACGTCTCCGGTCAATAACCAATAGCGGAACCTGGATGCTCATATTGGCTCCTACATATTCTACGAAGATCTTTATCGGTCAGACCGCATAACAACATACGTTGTTCCCTTTGTCATCGGTATGTTACTTGCCCGAGATTCGATCGTCGGTATCTCAATACCTAGTTCAATCTCGTTACCGGCAAGTCTCTTTACTCGTTCCGGTAATACATCATCTCGCAACTAACTCATTAGTTGCAATGCTTGCAAGGCTTATGTGATGTGCATTACCGAGAGGGCCCAGAGATACCTCTCCGACAATCGGAGTGACAAATCCTAATCTCGAAATACGTCAACCCAACATGCACCTTTGGAGACACCTGTAGAGCTCCTTTATAATCACCCATTTACGTTGTGACGTTTGGTAGCACACAAAGTGTTCCTCCGGCAAACGGGAGTTGCATAATCTCATAGTCATAGGAACATGTATAAGTCATGAAGAAAGCAATAGCAACATACTAAACGATCGGGTGCTAAGCTAATGGAATGGGTCATGTCAATCAGATCATTCACCTAATGATGTGATCCGGTTAATCAAATAACAACTCTTTATTCATGGTTAGGAAACATAACCATCTTTGATTAACGAGCTAGTCAAGTAGAGGCATACTAGTGACCCTCTGTTTGTCTATGTATTCACACATGTATTATGTTTCCGGTTAATACAATTCTAGCATGAATAATAAACATTTATCATGATATAAGGAAATAAATAATAACTTTATTATTGCCTCTAGGGCATATTTCCTTCATCAATTTCATGTCCATCATCCATGTCCTCAACATATGGATCATTAATGTGTGGTGTAAGATCTTCTTCTTCATTTTGCATTTGTTGGGGTTCATCGTCAATGATTGCACTTTCTAGATCTTGCCCTTGAGGATGATCTTGTTCTTGATGATTATTATGAAGAGGAACTTGATCATCATCTTGTACTTGGTCTATGGGCATTGGTTGAGCAATAGGAGCTTGTGGTGGTATGGGTGTTGAAGTAGTTTGATGATGCGTGAAGCTTCCATCTTCGTCTTCATCATCATGAGGTTCTTGTTCCATTGGAAAAAGTGCACCAACACACATGGTCAAGATATCTTGAGAAGAATCTTCTTCACCATTCTCTTTTGTTGAGGATGAAACATTTACACCCAAATGCACGAAAGTACTTGACATTCGGCTTGTTCCCAGTTAGGATCTCATATGGAGTATTTTCCAATATAGTGCGAAGGAAGAGCCGGTTTGATGCATGACATGCGGTGTTGACAGCCTCGGCCCAAAAACTATGTGGCGACTTGTATTCATCCAACATGGACCTTGCCATCTCCACAAGTGTGCGGTTCTTCCTTTCTGCTACACCATTTTGTTGGGGAGTGTATGGAGCTGAATATTGATGTTCAATCCCTTCATCACTAAGAAATTCTTCCAAGGTGTAGTTCTTAAACTCAAACCCATTATCACTTCTTATTGCCAAGATTTCTTTGTCAAACTTGCGTTGTGCTTGCTTGGCAAAATCAATGAAGGTGATCTTCGTCTCATCTTTGGACTTGAGGAAAAAGACTGATACATCTCCAACGTATCTATAATTTTTGATTGTTCCATGCTATATTATATTCTGTTTTGGACATTATTGGGCTTTATTATACACTTATATATTATTTTTGGGACTAACCTATTAACTGGAGGCCCAGCCCAGAATTGCTATTTTTTTGCCTATTTTAGGGTTTCGCGGAAAAAGAATATCAAACGGAGTCCAAACGGAATGAAACCTTCGGGAACGTGATTTTCGGAACGAACATGATCCAGAGGACTTGGACCCTACATCAAGCAATCAACGAGGAAGGCACGAGGTAGGGGACGCGCCTACCCCCCCCCCTTGGGCGCGCCCTCCACCCTCGTGGGCCCCCTGTTGCTCCACTGACGTACTCATTCCTCCTATATATACCTACGTACCCCCAAACTACCAGATACGGAGCCAAAACCCTAATTCCACTGCCGTAACTTTCTGTATCCATGAGATCCCATCTTGGGGCCTTTTCCGAAGCTTCGTCGGAGGGGGCATCGATCACGGAGGGCTTCTACATCAACACCATAGCCTCTCCGATGAAGTGTGGGTAGTTTAGATGGCTTCTTCTCTCTTTTTGGATCTCAATACAAAGTTCTCCCCCTCTCTTGTGGAGATCTATTCGATGTAATCTTCTTTTGCGGTGTGTTTGTTGAGATCGATGAATTGTGGGTTTATGATCAAGTTTATCTATGAACAATATTTGAATCTTCTCTGAATTCTTTTATGTATGATTGGTTATCTTTGCAAGTCTCTTTGAATTGCAGTTTGGTTTGGCCTACTAGATTGATCTTTCTTGCGATGGGAGAAGTGCTTAGCTTTGGGTTCAATCTTGCGGTGTCCTTTCCCAGTTACAGTAGGGGCAGCAAGGCACGTATTGTATTGTTGCCATCGAGGATAACAAGATGGGGTTTATTTCATATTGCATGAGTTTATCCCTCTACATCATGTCATCTTGCTTAAAGCGTTACTCTGTTCTTATGAACTTAATACTCTAGATGCATGCTGGATAGCGGTCGATGTGTGGAGTAATAGTAGTAGATGCAGGCAGGAGTCGGTCTACTTGTCTCGGACGTGATGACTATATACATGATCATACCTAGATATTCTCATAACTATGCTCAATTCTATCAATTGCTCAACAGTAATTTGTTTACCCACCGTGAATACTTATGCTCTTGAGAGAAGCCACTAGTGAAACCTATGGCCCCTGGGTCTATCTTCCATCATCTTAATCTTCAAATACTTAGTTATTTCCTTTGCCTTTTATTTTACTTTGCATCTTTATCATAAAAATACCAAAAATATTATCTTATCATATCTATCAGATCTCACTCTCGTAAGTGACCGTGTAGGGATTGACAACCCCTTATCGCGTTGGTTGCGAGGATTTATTTGTTTGTGTAGGTGCGAGGGACTCGTGCGTGGCCTCCTACTGGATTGATACCTTGGTCCTCAAAAACTAAGGGAAATACTTACGCTACTTTGCTGCATCACCCTTTCCTCTTCAAGGGAAAACCAACGCAAGTGCTCAAGAGGTAGCAAGAAGGATTTCTGGCGGCGTTGCCGGGGAGGTTCGCGCAAAAGTCAACACACCAATTTTGTGTTGTGAAGTTTTCAAGTTTTGGGTAAAAGATTTGATGGATTATGGAACAAAGAGTGGCAAGAGCCTAATCTTGGGGATGCCCATGGCACCCCAAGATAATCTAAGGACACCTAAAAGCCAAAGCTTGGGGATGCCCCGAGGCATCCCCTCTTTCGTCTTCTTCCATCGGTAACTTTACTTGGAGCTATATTTTTATTTACCACATGATACGTGTTTTTCTTGGAGCGTCTTGTATTATTTGAGTCTTTATTTGTTAGTTTACCACAATCATCCTTGTTGTACACACCTTTTGAGAGAGACACACATGATTCGGAAATTGTTAGAATACTCTATGTGCTTCACTTATATCTTTTGAGTTATATAGTTTTTGCTCTAGTGCTTCACTTATATCTTTTAGAGCACGTCGGTGGATTTGTTTTATAGAAACTATTGTTCTCTCATGCTTCACTTAGATTATTTTGAGAGTCCTATAAAACAGCATGGTAATTTGCTTTAATTATGTTAGGCATTCAAGATTAATAAAAAAATTCTTATGAGTGTGTTGAATACTATGAGAAGTTTGATACTTGATGATTGTTTTGAGATATGGAGATGGTAATATTAGAGTCATGCTAGTCGAGTAGTTGTGAATTTGAGAAATACTTGCGTTAAAGTTTGTGATTCCCGTAGCATGCACGTATGGTGAACCGTTATGTGATGAAGTCGGAGCATGATTTATTTATTGATTGTCTTCCTTATGAGTGGCGGTCGGGGACGAGCGATGGTCTTTTCCTACCAATCTATCCCCCTAGGAGCATGTGCGTAATACTTTGCTTTGATAACTTGTAGATTTTTGCAATAAGTATATGAGTTTTTATGACTAAGGTTGAGTCCATGGATCATACACACTTTTCTTCCTTCCATCATTGCTAGCCTCTCTAATACCGCGCACCTTTCGCCGGTATCATACACCCACCATATACCTTCCTGAAAACAGCCACCATACCTACCTATCATGGCATTTCCATAGTCATTCCGAGAAATATTGCCATGCAACTTTCCACCGTTCCGTTTACTATGACACGCTCCATCATTGTCATATTGCTTTGCATGATCATGTAGTTGACATTGTATTTGTGGCAAAGCCACCGTTCATAATTCTTTCGTACATGTCACTCTTGATTCATTGCATATTCCAGTACACCGCCGGAGGCATTCACATAGAGTCATATTTTGTTCTAAATATCGAGTTGTAATTGTTGAGTTGTAAGTAAATAAAAGTGTGATGATCATCATTTTTAGAGCATTGTCCCAAGTAAGGAAAGGATGATGGAGACTATGATTCCCCCACAAGTCGGAATGAGACTCCGAATAAAAAAAAAAGAGGCCAAAGAAGCCCCCCCCTCCCCAAGAAAAGAGGCCATAAAAAAGGCCCAAAAAATATGAGAGAAAAAGAGAGAAGGGACAATGCTACTATCCTTTTACCACACTTGTGCTTCAAAGTAGCACCATGATCTTCATAATAGAGAGCCTCCTATGTTATCACTTTCATATACTAGTGGGAATTTTTCATTATAGAACTTGGCTTGTATATTCCAATGATGGGCTTCCTCAAAATGCCCTAGGTCTTCATGAGCAAGCGAGTTGGATGCACACCCACTTAGTTCCTTTTGTTGAGCTTTCATATACTTATAGCTCTAGTGCATCCGTTGCATGGCAACCCCTACTCACTCACATTGATATCTATTGATGGGCATCTCCATAGCCCGTTGATACGCCTAGTTGATGTGAGACTATCTTCCCCCTTTTTGTCTCCTCCACAACCACCATTCTATTCCACCTAAAGTGTTATGTCCATGGCTCACGCTCATGTATTGCGTGAATATTGAAAAAGTTTGAGAACACCAAAAGTATGAAACAATTGCTTGGCTTGTCATCGGGGTTGTGCATGATTTAAATACTTTGTGTGGTGAAGATAGAGCATAGCCAGACTATACGATTTTGTAGGGATAACTTTCTTTGGCCATGTTATTTTGAAGAGACATAATTGCTTAGTTAGTATGCTTGAAGTATTATTTTTTCTATGTCAATATTGAAATTTTGTCTTGAATCTTTCGGATCTGAATATTCATACCACAATTAACAAGAATCACATTGAAATTATGCCAAGTAGCATTCCACATCAAAAATTCTGTTTTTATCATTTACCTACTCGAGGATGAGCAGGAATTAAGCTTGGGGATGCTTGATACGTCCCCAACGTATCTATAATTTTTTATTATTCCATGCTATATTATATTCTATTTTGGACATTATTGGGCTTTATTATACACTTTATATTATTTTTGGGACTAACCTATTAACCGGAGGCCCAGCCCAGAATTGTTGTTTTTTGCCTATTTTAGGGTTTTGCAGAAAAAGAATATCAAACGGAGTCCAAACGGAATGAAACCTTCGGGAACGTGATTTTCGGAACAAACATGATCCAGAGGACTTGGACCCTATGTCAAGAAGTCAACGAGGAAGGCACGAGGTAGGGGGCGCGCCTACCCCCTGGGCGCGCCCTCCACCCTCGTGGGCCCCCTGTTGCTCCACTGACGTACTCCTTCCTCCTATATATACCTATGTACCCCCAAACTACCAGATACGGAGCCAAAACCCTAATTCCACCGCCGTAACTTTCTGTATCCACGAGATCCCATCTTGAGGCCTTTTCCGGAGCTCCGCCGGAGGGGGCATCAATCACGGAGGGCTTCTACATCAACACCATAGCCTCTCAGATGAAGTGTGAGTAGTTTACCTCAAACCTACGGGTCCATCCTTATTAGCTAGATGGCTTCTTCTCTCTTTTTGTATCTCAATACAAAGTTCTCCCCCTCTCTTGTGGAGATCTATTCGATGTAATCTTCTTTTGTGGTGTGTTTGTTGAGACCGATGAATTGTGGGTTTATGATCAAGTTTATCTATGAACAATATTTGAATCTTCTTTGAATTCTTTTATGTATGATTGGTTATCTTTGCAAGTCTCTTCGAATTATCAGTTTGGTTTGGCCTACTAGATTGATCTTTCTTGTGATGGGAGAAGTGCTTAGATTTGGGTTCAATCTTGCGGTGTCCTTTCCCAGTGACAGTAGGGGAAGCAAGGCACGTATTGTATTGTTGCCATCGAGGATAACAAGATGGGATTTATTTCATATTGCATGAGTTTATCCCTCTACATCATGTCATCTTGCTTAAAGTGTTACTCTGTTCTTATGAACTTAATACTCTAGATGCATGCTGGATAGCGGTCGATGTGTGGAGTAATAGTAGTAGATGCAGGCAGGAGTCGGTCTATTTGTCTCGGACGTGATGACTATATACATGATCATACCTAGATATTCTCATAACTATGCTCAATTCTGTCAATTGCTCAACAATAATTTGTTTACCCACCGTGAATACTTATGCTCTTGAGAGAAGCCACTAGTGAAACCTATGGCCCCCGGGTCTATCTTCCATCATATTAATCTTCCAATACTTAGTTATTTCCTTTGCCTTTTATTTTACCTTGCATCTTTATCATAAAAATACCAAAAATACTATCTTATCATATCTATCAGATCTCACTCTCGTAAGTGACCGTGTAGGGATTGACAACCCCTTATCGCGTTGGTTGCGAGGATTTATTTGTTTGTGTAGGTGCGAGGGACTCGTGCGTGGCCTCCTACTGGATTGATACCTTGGTTCTCAAAAACTGAGGGAAATACTTACGCTACTTTGTTGCATCACCCTTTACTCTTCAAGGGAAAACCAACGCAAGTGCTCAAGAGGTAGCAAAGACCCATGTATATCTTGAGTAATCATCAACAATGACAAGCCCATACTTTTTCCCACCAAGACTATCCCATGAAGGAGGCCCAAAAAGATCCACATGAAGGAGCTCCAAAGGCCTTGAAGTAGACACAATATTCTTGGGTGGGTGCTTTGATTGATGTTGCTTCCCGGCTATGCATGCACTACACACACGATCTTTCTCAAAAGAGACATTGATTATTCCAAGGATGCGATTACCCTTTAAGAGATCCTGAAGATTTCTCATGCCGACATGGGCTAGCGGGCGATGCCATAGCCACCCCTTGTCGGCCTTGGCCATTACACAAGTTGCATGGAATGTGCTCTCTTTCAAGAAATCAACCGTGTAAAGGTTGCCATCCAACTCTCCAACAAAGGCCACCTCGAGAGTATCTCTCTTAAAGACTTTCACATCTGTTAGCCCAAAGAGTGTATCATAACCAACAGAAGCCAATTGACGAACAGAAAGCAAATGGTATTTAAGGGATTGGACAAGCATGACATTTGTAAGAGACATGTCATTTGTGATAGCCACCTTGCCCAACCCGAGTAATTATGACTTGGCTAGAGGCACCCATTTTGCAATGGGACCTCTCAAGTTAGTCACAAGGGTCTTAGGGACCCAAATAGCATAAAACCGAAATGCATTTCAAGGACCAACAAACTTAGCATAAACTTCTCCATCCTTAGTCTTACGAAGTATATAGGATGGAGGCATGAATTCTTTTGGCTTGTTGAGAGTGGGCATGCCCCTTGTGGCCTTCCCACTAACAACCTTACCTTTCTCCTTGTGCCCTTCTCGAACAAATGTTTCTTTTAGAGGAGTGGTGCACTTTTGAGAGGACACCTTCTTCTTGCTTGTGCTTGGGTCAAACCCGAGTCCCTCTTTGGCAAACACCTCATTATGTTGGCTCAATACCTCATTAAGGTTCTTTTGCCCTTGAGCACATTTCATGAGACCTTTCTCGATTTGAGCCTTAAGAAAGCGATTCTCCTCAAGAATAGATGCTAAATCACTACTAGAGTTAGTAGTACAAGCATCAACATTGATAAATAGGAGAAGAGTAAGCCTTGGCTAGAGTTTCAAGATAAGTAAGCTTGTAATAAGGGTGAGATCTTCTTCCTTAGTCTTGGGGGACATGGATAGGAGCTCACAATCCATATAGAGAGAGAAGCATTAGACTTCACAAGCTTACTTTTATCATTTATCAACTCTTCGCAAGAGTCAATAGCCTTTTTCAAGGAGGCAAGATCTTTAGTATGATCATCAATGTTTGTACCAATTTTCAAGCATAGTTCATCATTTCGTGCTTCCTCCTATTGGACTTTCCGCTCAAGGATTTCATATTTTTCCTTTTCCTCGGTGACGAGGGTTTCGAGTTCTTTAATGGTGATGGTGTGCTTACTCACCATCTCCATAAGCATACGAAACATAGTGAGCTTCTTTCCTTTGAGGGAGCACATGAACTTATTTAGTTTAGCAAGCATGGGATCATCTATATCATCATCCTCATGACTATCCTCCGCATCAAGATACTCATCACTAGGAGTAGGAGGAGTAAAAAGAGGAGGATTTGATCGTGGAGTTACCTTGACCTTGTCAAGAGAGCTTTGGTCCTCTCTATCTTCTACCACGGCCTTTGCCATTAGGAACTTGTGAGCGTTGTCCTTGTAGTCCTTCATATAGTTTTAGGTGACAACATCACCACTCTTGTTGACTAGCCTCAACGTGTTTTGAGAATCTTGAGCAACTCTGGCAACACCACTAACATCATCCGGATCGGATTCTTCTTGAGCAACCATTGCTTTCCCATGTCTCTTCTTGAGCTTGGAGTTCAAAGGATTTGGCAACTTCTTCTTGGGAAAGGTCTTGGGAAACCTTGGTTTATCTTCTCTCTTCTCATAAGGACACTCGTTGGAGAAGTGATTGGTTTCTTCACAGTTATAGCATTTTCTCACTTTCTTCTTCTGGAATCTTCCTTTGAATTTTCTTGCGCTAAACTTCTTGACAAAGAGAGCCATGTCTTCATATGAAGGGCCCTCATCAGATTCAATCTCATCATCATCTTCATCATCATCATCATCTTCTTCTTCTTCTTCTTCTTCACTTTGCTCTTCTTCACATACATGCTTGGCCTTCAATGCAAGGTTGATTTTTTATGTTGAGGTACCATGCATGGCAAGATGTTTTGTAGCATTTGCCTTTGACTCTTCAAATAGTTGGAAGGTGGATATGATGTCATCCGAAGTCATTTCTTGAATTCATGGTGTTGTCTTATGTCCCACACCATTTGATGATGATACAGAGCAAGAGCGTGAAGCAACTTATCCATGAGAAATCTCTTAGTCAAGTTGAATCCATCTTGTGTCTTGCCACATTCACATGACTCGATGTCGGCGGTGAGAGTCATGAGACGCTCAAGAAGTTGCTTGTGAGTTTCACCTTTCTCCATACAAAAGTTTTGCAATTGCCCCTTGGCAATTTCATATTGAGCAAGCCGGAGAGTGGAGGTACAGGTCTTGGTTCTCACAATGGTATCCCATAATTCCTTGGCACTTGTGATATGTATGTATGGTCTCCTTTGCTTGTCGGTCATACCTCTTCTTATGCACATGGTTGCTATGTCGTTGAGATTCTTGTCATATATCTCTCTTGGTGTAAGATTCTTTGGGTCAACAGCTTGGTAGCCATACTCCAAGATCTCCAACATTTCATCATTTCCATATCGAAGATGATCCTACATAGCAACTCTCCATAAAGCAAAATCGGTAGATTCATCAAGTAAAGGAGGTTTGCCTTGAGGGTTATACTTAGGTTTCTATATTTGAGGTCTTGCATAAATCCAAGGAACACTGGAGTGTTCATTGCTAGGAGGTTGTTGGCCAATTGAAGGAGTAGGCACAGTTGGCCTCGAGGCCGCACCACCAGAAAGTGGTGCAAGCATCGTGGTTACTGTGGCTAGCCTCATTTGGACCAACGCCTCAAGAGAGGCATCATTCTCCTCCTTTTGCTTAGCAAGAGCTCATTCCAGATCCTCTGAAGTGAAGGACTTGGCTTTCATGGAAGCCGCGCCCGTATTCTTCAGATCTGCAACGAGGGGAGTCCCATCGGGGTTCATCTCACTCTAGGGCAGTTAAGCCACAATAATAGAGCATGAGGCTCTGATACCAATTTAAAGGATCGAGATGGACCTAGAGGGGGGGTGAATAGGTACAATAACAAATTTTAATTATTACTTAGCAATTTTAGGCAATAATGCAGAATATGAAGGTGAGCCTAACAATTGCAAGTGTGATGCTAAGGGATAAGTAGGATAAACAAGTATCACAAGTATGTAAGTAAGCAAGCACAATATGAAATGAGTAAGAGCTAAGACACAAGTAACCACAAGTAGAGAGTTAGGGTTAGGGATAACCGCAACTCCGGGAGACGAGGATGTATGCCGATGTTCACTTCCTTGGAGGGAAGCTACGTCACCGTTAGAGAGGTGGATATTACCATGAAGGCACACCAACGCCACGAAGGCTCACCCTATTCTCCCTTTGAGACAACACCACGGAGGTGTTTATCAACCACTATTGGTAGACCTTGGGGTGGTCTCCAAACCCTCACAAACTTTTCCGAGGGTAATCACAAGGGTCGATTCCTCTCCGAAAGACTCCTACCACCTAGGAGTCTCCAACCTCCAAGAGTAAAAAGAACGATGGGGAAAAGCTCAAGACTTGCTCAAATCACGAATTCCTTTGGTGCAAAGAAGGGGAAGGAGTGTATCTAACACTTGATCAGATAACTCCTCTCAAATGCTCTCAAATCCCTTGGGGATCTAAGATTTGGTGTGGAGAAGTGAGAGAGAGAGTGAAATGTGTTCTAGGGTTTGTTCAAAGTGAATGGTCAACCTTATCGCGTGGGGGGTTATATATAGTGTGAGCACAAATATGGCCGTTGTAGTGTAAGTGAATGAGCGGGCCGGACATCCGGGCAAGGGGCCGGACATCTGGCCTGGCAATGTACGAGGAACAGAAACAGAACAGAGCAGAAAACAGAGGGGTCGGACATCCGGGGGCCAAGCCCGGACATCCAGCATATCAGGAGGGCCCGGATATCTGGCAGATGGCCGGACTGAAGGAAATATGCCCTAGAGGCAATAATAAAGTTATTATTTATTTCCTTATATCATGATAAAAGTTTATTATTCATGCTAGAATTGTATTAACCGGAAACATAATACATGTGTGAATACATAGACAAACAGAGTGTCACTAGTATGCCTCTACTAGACTAGCTTGTTAATCAAAGATGGTTATGTTTCCTAACCATGGACAAAGAGTTGTTATTTAATTAACAGGATCACATCATTAGTTGAATGATCTGATTGACATGACCCATTCCATTAGCTTAGCACCCGATCGTTTAGTATGTTGCTATTGCTTTCTTCATGACTTATACATGTTCCTATGACTATGAGATTATGCAACTCCCGTTTGCCGGAGGAACACTTTGTGTGCTACCAAACGTCACAACGTAACTGGGTGATTATAAAGGAGCTCTACAGGTGTTTCCAAAGGTACATGTTGGGTTGGCGTATTTCGAGATTAGGATTTGTCACTCCGATTGCCGGAGAGGTATCTCTGGGCCCTCTCGGTAATGCACATCACTTAAGCCTTGCAAGCATCTCATTAGTTGCGGGATGATGTATTACAGAACGAGTAAAGAGACTTGCCGATAACGAGATTGAACTAGGTATGGGATACCGACGATCGAATCTCGGGCAAGTAACATACCGATGACAAAGGGAACAACGTATGTTGTTATGCGGTCTGACCGATAAAAGATCTTCGTAGAATATGTAGGAGCCAATATGAGCATCCAGGTTCCGCTATTGGTTATTGACCGGAGACGTGTCTCGGTCATGTCTACATTGTTCTCGAACCCGTAGGGTCCGCACGCTTAAGGTTACGATGACAGTTATATTATGAGTTTATGCATTTTGATGTACCGAAGGTTGTTCGGAGTCCCGGATGTTATCACGGACATGACGAGGAGTCTCGAAATGGTCGAGACATAAAGATTGATATATTGGAAGCCTATGTTTGGATATCGGAAGTGTTCCGGGTGAAATCGGGATTTTACCGGAGTACTGGGAGGTTACCGGAACCCCCCGGGAGCTATATGGGCCTAAGTGGGCCTTAGTGGAAAAGAGAAGGGGCAGCCCAAGATGGGCCGCGCGCCCCTCCCCTCCCTTGGTCCGAATAGGACAAGGAGAGGGGGCCGGCCCCCCTCTCTCTTTTCCCCCCTCCGCGAATCCTATTCCAACTAGGATTGGGGGGGGGGGGAATCCTACTCCCAGAGGGAGTAGGACTCCTCCTGGCGCGCCTCTCCTAGGCCGGCCGCACCCCCCCCTTGAGCCTTTATATACGGAGGCAGGGGCACCCCAGAGAAACACAAGTTGATCCACGTGATCATATTCTTAGCCGTGTGCGGTGCCCCCTTCCACCATAGTCCTCGATAATATTGTAGCGGTGCTTAGGCGAAGCCCTGTTGCAGTAGTACATCAAGATCGTCACCACGCCGTCGTGCTAACGGAACTCTTCCCCGACACTTTGCTAGATCGAAGTCCGGGGATCGTCATCGAGCTGAACGTGTGCTAGAACTCGGAGGTGCCGTAGTTTCGGTGCTTGATCGGTCGGGCCGTGGAGACGTACGACTACATCAACCAAACACTTCCGTTGTCGATCTACTAGGGTACGTAGATCACACTCTCCCCCTCTCGTTGCTATGCATCACTATGATCTTGTGTGAGCGTAGGAAAATTTTTGAAATTATTACGAAACCCATCACGGACATCCGGCGCGATCACTAAAAGGTTACAGAACCTCAGCTGTTCCACGGGTAGTAGAGGTCGGACATCTGAGATGGGGCCCGGACATCCGTCGTATCAGGAAGGCCCGGACATCCGGGGTATAACCCGAACATCTGGCGTGCAGCACAGCACAAAAGTGCTCTCTGGATGGCTAGGCCCGGATATCCGGCAGGTAGGCCGGATATCCGGCGTGAGGCCCGGACATCCGGCAGCCAAGAGGCAGAAACATGAAGGTTTTATCATGTGCATGTATGGCAAGGAGGTTTGTGGCAAGAGCAAGCCTTTAACTAACCCTATCGACCCCCTCTTAATAGTGCGGGATCCTATACTCAAGAAAATAAATATGAAATCAATTTTTATGCTTCATCTTTGAGTAAAATCACTTTGTATGCTCTTGATCCACACACTTCGATGAAGCGGGGACTAACACCTGAAATTTACTTGACAACCATTGTTAGTCCCCCTACATGTATATTGTCATCAACATCAAAACATGATGTAAGGGCATGATTGCGCTTTCAGCGGTAGTATTTCTTCTTTTACTTTCAGAAACCTTTTATTGTGTCGATTACAGGGCAAGAAATTGTTTTGTCGTTCGTGCAAAAAATGGTTCGTCGTTCCTAATTTTTCTGATTTTTGTTGCCAATGGCACGTCAACGGCGCCATCAACGCTGTTTCGCTATGACTTGCTGGTCTCCGTGCGCCTCAGTGCTCTCCAGCCATGATGTTGTCTCGGGAGTATTCGACGATGCCCTCGACGACATGCGTGGCGGGGCACGACGACATATGTGTCCAATTCTTGATTCCTTCAGCTATTTCAGTTCCCTTCTTGGGTGTCTCATGCGTGCACGAAAAGATCATCTAATTCAGAGTTGGCAGCACTATTTGTCAAGTCATTTCTTTCATATGCAATGTTTTCAGAGAAGGAAGTATGAGATTAACCTTTTGATCTTTGCAGTATACCGTTTTTTAAATAGAGTCCCAGTGTTGATGTTTTATAAAATGAAAGAACTATGTATAAATTCTCGCTGATGCTTAATTGGTTACTTATTTCTCTCATTTTATGTTTGTATTTTGATTGAGAAGATATTGTTGGGCCTATGAGAAGAACATCAACTCTTTAATTGCAGGGGGTGTAGGCGAGGTAGTGCCGCCGCCCACTACGAACCAACCCCTCTGTGTCACCCTGCTGACTCCTTGCATGCAACCGACGGCCTAGGTACCTCGCCCTATTCCCCATCTCTTCATATCCTCCCACATCTCTTGCTTCTCTCTGCCATCTAGAGTAGCCCCTGGATATGGTCATATGGACAATTTCATGCCCTCCATTGCAGTTGTTGCTATAATATGATTTATTACAACTTGTCTGAATGGGTTAGAAGAGGATTGATAATTATTTCGTGGGCATTCATTTATGTTTAATTTTCATTATCATCTAAAGTGTGAACTTGCCTCAAACAGTCAATTTACCTTCCTGCCACAAATTTCTATGCAACGGTGGTTGTATTGGAAACATCTTCTTCCAAAAAGTAAATGTTTTCACACCACATATTTATGGTCTATTTTGTTCGGATAAGTGATTCAATGAGTAGCTATGTAGTCTCTTAGAGAATTTATACTGAATGATACTTTTTGAACTCTAAATATTCTTATTTACCACCAAGATTGTAGCCCACAAACTAAAAAGTAAATGCGTATTCCTCTCTGTCCAGGATACTATTGCGAGATGGTCTGATACATAAAAGACGACCTAAAGCCCCTCTACGGAAGCATCCAGTCTCTCCGTTCCACAAATTTCGCCGGAACAACGATCTACCAACTTTGCCGGAACACTGAGCGCATGTGCTCCACATGAGGTACGACGTTCTAAAACTACACAACCAAGTCATGAGTAGCCTTAAAGTAGCAAGCTGTTATGTTTCAATATTTATTTGAAAGAGCATGTGTTTTGGACTTTATACTTCACCATGACAATTAACACCATGTCAGGTTTATCATTTATACTTCTCATTCATGGCCCTTGAAATGTATCCTTGGATTGTTGAACTTTATGATTGCATGAGTGTCTCATGGCTTAATAGTCGTTCAGGCACGTGCAGTTTTTAGGAATGAAGTCAGGAGAATAGCTTCTTCTGGGGTTGAGGTTTCAACAGGTTGATTTCAACCGAGGGATGATGGTGAAGTGGCCATATCTATGGTAAGACGTGTGGAGTAAAATTAAAAGTTGATACCTTGGTCTGCTGAACTTTTACGCATCTAGAGAAATTTTGTATCATATACTAAGATGAGAAATTGTATTCTTCAATTCCTGACATTTAACAGTGAACTGAGATGTTCTAGCATGGACTACAAACTAATATCAACTATGTTTGGGTATAGTGAAAGGAACTTTGCTAAATGCAGTTGCAGGACCATGAGATGTCGGCGTTGCATCATGGACACACCAAGGTCCCAGCCAAGTCAGTGATGCTGCCCCAACTACCGTTTTCTTCAGCTTGAGGAAGCTGCGGCAGCCTGACCCATTTCTGTATATTGCCGGCCTATCCAACCTGCTGCTAGGCAACTACTACTACTACCGTTGGATAGGTGAACCCTGCAACTCTCTCCTTCATGTTCTTCCCTTGTTGTTATCCAATTGCTCTTGATAATTTAATGATTCAACCAAATTTCATTGCAAAGCATACTGGACAGGGCTTTTCTTCTTTCAATGCAGTGTTAATTTGCGTTAAGTTGGAAATCCAAATCCATATATTTATAATTCTTGTTGTTATAATTACACAAGTATTCTCTCATATTATATATTTTTCATTAACTAATGTTCATACAGAACACCATCTCAGCAACTAGACCTGATATAGTAGTAAGTTCTGACATTAGATGCAACAACATTGACATTGATAAATTGATCATGTTTTTAGTAGGACAATAAACTTGTCTAGCATTTCATTATGAATTATGAATTGTAGGCTCTCGGAATAGATGTATCCACTCCCTAAATTATTCTCGGCTTGGAACAAAAAGATTTTCCAAAGTTCGGGAAATTGATGTCAAAACAACTGTACAAGCTATTCTTGAGGACCTGATTCTGTGGGCTCACCGCCTAAAGACGGAAGTCCTAAAGGAACACGCCGGGTTGTGGCGTGACTTCCTCTCCTCACGAATTTCGTGACCCTGTGAACTCTACCCTTATTGAAATATATTTAGGTGGGGAGCCTTTCCTCCCGGTGACCATTTAAAAAAAAATCTCCGTGTGGTTTCTGAATCATACATCCTGACATGCATTGGCAATCATTATTCAACAGAATGCCTTTTTACTGAATATAGACAACTGAATGGATTAATGGCATGCTTAGTATCTTTTGGCATATGTAACGTGGGGAAGAAAATCAGTGTCTTTTGATAGGGATGGTAACCTGATTGTATGCACTTCGCAATTTTCTTTTGGCTTCCTGCTATTGCGTTTTAAGTTGTCTGCTAATACTTTTAAGGCTCTCTTACACACAATGTCAGATGCTATCTTGGGTACGACTGAGTAATCTCGGCTATACCTCAACCCAGACATTAACAAAGCAAATAACTTGATTATAAGGTAAATTCATGATTATCAATGCCTAGCTATGTTTTGATCTTGACTAACAGAAAGGTCAAAGGGTGCAATGTGCAGGTTCAGAGAGCTCCTGGCACTTTCTCCGACCAAAGAAGTCTTTCAAGCCAGATTTTTTTTTTCAAGATAACAATAAAACATGGGAGCATCCCTGTCCATGCATGGAACAGTACTCGAGATATAGAGTGCTATTGTCTTACATTTCTCAATATCCCTAGCTTTATTATCAGTATTCTGATCATCATTATATTTTGTTGGTACACAATTATAGTTTGTTTATTTTATTGATCTATTTTCTTCCTAGAATGACTGCGGATTGTTTTCACATGATGATACGCTTACTAGTTATGGCCAAATCGGTCAATTTGTGGCAGCTGTTTTCGTTTCCCACGCGAGGGCGAGGCGGGGACATCGCTGACACGGAACGTTCCCCCGCCCGGTGGGCGGCCGCTCCAGGCTGGCGCACAAGTGGGCCGCGCCGCGTCGGTCAAGCGATTGCAGAAAGAATTACTGGTTAACGCGGGCGCCATTTCCATATCAGATCGGATCCCACTCCATCGCTGGACGCGATCACGCGCGCCGAGGGACACAGAATCCGCCCCGCTCCTCAATACTCGGACTCCACGGCCAGCGTCCGTCCGTCCGTCGCAGGGAGAGAGAGAGAGACAGGGAGGGCGGGGGAGGGAGGCCAGATTCGGCGGGCGGGAGATGAGCGGGGCGGAGGAGGAGGCGGCGCATGCGGCCGGCCGGGGCGGGGGCAGCGGGGGCGGGGGCGGGGGCGGGTCGTCGGGGAGCGGCGGCGGCGAGGGCCACCCGCGCCGGCGGTTCGACGACAAGAGCCTGGTGGCGCGCACGTCGCTCATCCTCTGGCACACGCACCAGAACGACGCGGCCGCCGTGCGCAAGCTGCTCGACGAGGACGGCACGCTCGTCAGCGCCCGCGACTACGACAGCCGCACGCCGCTCCACGTCGCCGCGCTCCACGGCTGGCAGGACGTCGCCGAGTGCCTCCTCGCCAAGGGCGCCGACGTCAACGCGCTCGACCGCTGGCAGAACACGGTGAGGCGATCCTTCCTCCTCCCCCCTTCCGCCTCGTCTGGTCGCTCCGCTTGTTGGTTGGATTCGGGTCATGATGCGGTCCGGGCTTCTTCGCGTGCTGAAATCGTTCGGGTTTGGCATTTGTGTTGAGCTCATATTGGCCCGTATTCCGATTGGATTTGGTTTCTTCCGTCATGAATTGAATTTGTCCTGATGATTATTCTCGAGGAAAAACGATGAGCGTGAGCGTCTTGTTTGCACTTGAGCTTTTCATTCGTCTGATGTCGCTCGTGCCGCCATCTGCCTTTGGGTACTTGGTTGGGAGCTCCGGCTGTGCTCCACGAAATTAGGATTACCACTGCGAATTGGCGGGGCTTGTCCTATATGATTAGTTGTTCAAATGCATCTGCAACGAGTTCGCTGTTGAATGCATATTTGCTTCGGAGGTTCTAGTTCCTGCTTGGTTATGTTTATGCTGCATGGTCGTGACTGTATGCTGCTTTTCATTCCAATTTCTAGTATTGTGATATTTGTCATAATTGCTCACGATGCTAACGTTTGGTTGATTTACAGCCACTTGCTGATGCAGAGGGTGCAAAGAGGCATGCTATGACCGAACTGCTCAAGAAGCATGGCGGGTTGACATTCGTAAGTAGCCATTCACTCGGGTTCGTTTCAATAGATTGTCTTGCTTATTCATTGCAAAGCTGTAGCGATGCTTAGTTTCAAACATTAGCTCAACATTTCTAAACTTGTAACATGGCACCAGGTAATTTCACCAGCAACTGTATGGTATGTAATTAGTGGGTGCGTTCCCCATATATTGCTCTGCAGCTGTCTTTGTCATGTTTCTGAATTTGTATCCAGGGCACCTGGTCCCAAATATTGTTACCAGAAGTAGAAGTGGAGTCTTTGGATGTGTCAGTGTTGTTTGTGGAAAATGTTAGATGAGGTACAATGGATGATTCCGGTATCTTGCTGCTTTACACATGCGCATCAGTCAGAAATTGATGTTAGTAGAACAGACGTGTCATTGTTGATTAGGAGATCATAGTGGATAATACTAAGGATGTGTTTCAGAGGTTTACTTGTCTATTTTCGTTTAATGGGTAGTTCTGGTGCACCTTTCAAGCGTGACCAAATCAATTATGCTCTACATAGTTGGAATAAATGTTATGTTTGGGTAAGAGCTGTTTAATAATCATCGAGACATCATTTGATGCTTATAGTTGTCACCAGCCTTTAATCATGCTCTGAAATCTGATACGCTGGATTCCTCTGATTCATTTTTGCTGCAGGGGAAAACTGGAAGCCACTTTGAAGCAAAGTCAATTCCACCTCCCCTAACAAACAAGGCTGACTGGGAGATTAACCCACTTGAATTAGATTTCACAAAAGCAGTAATGATCGGAAAGGTCAGTATTCTCGAATTATCTCTTGGTTATGTGCAACTATTAATCTGTTATATCTCCAATGTTTATGTGATGCAAAGCAGTCTTAGTTAAGCATTGCAATTGTTATCAAGGCAAACTGAGACTGTTGTGATTTCAAGCTCGATTTAATGCTAGTTGTTAGTTAACTAATGGACCTCGCATTTCTCATGATTACAAAATGTCCATGGCTCGCATTTTGAAGTTTATCCAGTTGGGTAGCATTTGGCTTGTTATTACCGTAGTGAGCAAGGTGGAACTATGACCCATAATTTTTCCATCGGTTAACTCATTAGTTGTATATTTGGTATGTCAAATTAGATAGAGGCAATAAACTTACTGTTTAGTTCCGGTCGTTTTACATGCTGACAGAATAATGGATGTTAAACATATTTCGGCGGTAAAAAAATCATTTTAGATATTTGATTGAAAGTAAGCTCGGTGTAATACTAGGAAGATAATGGGCATATATTGTCTACATTTCCATAATAAACGTGTGCTTTGCTCCTCATTTAGTTCATTAAACCTGCTAACCACTGCAGGGTTCTTTTGGTGAAATCCTGAAAGCAAATTGGCGAGGAACACCAATTGCTGTCAAACGCATTCTTCCATCATTATCCGACGATAGACTGGTTATGTAAGTAAAGTTTATTCACATAATCACCAAGACTCCCACATTTTGGACCCAGTTGCCAGCTTTCTAGTACTCCAGCTGATTGGCTAGGACTAGCCTCTTGCATTTCTATATGGTTAACTAATGTTCTGTTCAAGGTGTGACTGGACACCTTATAACCTTTTGCCGCATGTTTTATCTCATGGAATATTTCCTTACCAGCTACTTTCCTGGTTTGCAGCCAAGATTTTAAGCATGAAGTCAACTTGCTAATTAAGCTGAGGCATCCAAATATTGTACAGTTCCTTGGAGCAGTCACAGAAACCAAGCCTTTGATGCTAGTTACTGAGTTCCTCCGAGGAGTACGCAATCTGTTTTGGAAGTCAACTACCCTGTGATGTGGACTCTATGGCACTCACTAATGTTGTACTAAATGCATTTCCAGGGTGATCTTCATCAATATCTCAAGGAGAAAGGCTCCCTCTCCCCACTTACTGCCGTTAACTTCGCATTGGACATCGCAAGGTATTCTCATCTTTATGTGCTTAGCTCTTACTACTCCCTCCGTTCCTAAATATAAGTCTTTTTAGAAATTTCAATAAGGACTACATACGGATGTGTATAGACATATTTTAGAGTGTAGATTCACTCATTTTGCTCCGTATGTAGTCCACATTAGAATCTCTAAAAAGACTTGTATTTAGGAATGGAGGAAGTGTATACTACATAATCTGGATAAATATGATTGACACTTCTGCAAGATTAACTGTATCCTTCTCTTGGAAAATTAACTACCTATGCCCTTGAATATATAGTTTTCGACAATCTTATTATGGTTCATATGTTAGATCATTTTAATCTATATAATGCATTTATAGTGAACACTGATTCTCTTATGCGCCTCTCGTTCATCTGTAAGATACTCACTAATCAGAATTGACTCTTAATTTTGCTGTCAACAAATTCATCCAAGTGATCAGTAATAGTAAACTGTTGGTACTAGTTATAGTGGCATGGTCTCTTTATATCTATTTGAACTGCAATGTGGGTTTATACTAACACCACCTCCTTGAATTATCACACACAGTATCCTTTCTTATTCTTTGGGTTATTCTTTGGAAATAAGTACTTTGCATGATAGGTTCTAGCTCTCCATATGAATAATCACTTGATCTGGTGATCTGTTTTTAATCATAGAAATAAAATGATTCATGTGTTTCTCTTGATTATCTTCTGCAGGGGCATGGCCTATCTTCATAACGAGCCTAATGTTATCATTCATCGGGACTTAAAGCCAAGGTATGATGCCTTTACCTGTTTTTGCTAATGCGAGCAACTTCATATCTGGTCTAACCTATTATGTCAATCCCCAGAAATATTCTTTTAGTTAATACTGCTGCCAACCACTTGAAAGTTGGAGATTTCGGTCTTAGCAAGATTATCAAATCTCAGCATGCCAATGATGTATACAAGATGACCGGAGAGACCGGAAGCTGTAAGTCCCCATAAGTTATTTGATTTTTCTTTCCTCTCTTATACTTATCCTCACTAGTTGGCTTGATAATTGTTCAAAAATATAGATCGGTACATGGCTCCTGAAGTTTTCAAGCACCGGAAATATGACAAGAAAGTTGATATTTTCTCCTTTGCCATGATACTTTATGAGGTAATTTTCCATCTAAACTTAGAATCCAGCAACGCGTCATATTGTATGATCATGCCTGTTCAAAATGACAGTAAATGTTACTTTCGATTGTAGATGCTGGAAGGGGATTCACCTTTTTCCAGTTATGAACCTTATGAGGCTGCTAAGTATGTATCAGACGGGCATCGCCCAACTTTCCGTTCAAAAGGACATACCGCTGAGCTGAAAGAGTAAGTGCAAGCTAAACAGTACCCTCTTAATATTCTGCTGTTGCCATGTTCATGTAAGTCTCCAGTGTTGTAACATGGTTTTCCTAATTGTAGATTGACTGAGGTATGTTGGGCTGCGGATGTCAATTTGAGACCATCTTTCCTAGAGATACTCAAGAGGCTGGAGAAGATCAAGGAAAGCTTGGCATCCCACGATCACCACTGGCATTTATTCTCACAATAACAATGCATATATCCGTTACGAGCAATTTAAACTACAGGTGTTGTTGTGAATCTGAATTGATTTACTTGGGAAATTGGTGCCGATTGTGTACAGATTAGATGGGTCAAAAAATGTCCACTGAAACGACAAAAACTCTGCTGCTTTTCTTTCTGCTAAAGCTGATATATTCTTGTTTTCCCCATATCATTATTGCTTTTAGCTAATTCTGAAAGCTTGGAGAGTTATTGAGCCCATAGTTCTACAGCATATATCAAAATAGATAACCCACCCTTTACCATTTATCAGAGGTTTACATTCCTTGAAATTGCTTCAGAAGACCGTAGAGCTCTTATTTGTAAATGTACACTCTGTAGAGAAATACCAACTTTCAACTTTTTTTAATCTGGATAACTGAAAGATGATTTTGAGATTTTGCATAAACCAATTGTCTCATCGTCACTGCCAAAGTAGCCAATTTTTTTTGCTTCAACACATGCACGGGCAAGATTGGCACCATCATGAAAATAACACAGTTTTTTTTTCTGAGGGGGGCACGGTTTTATTTGAGTAGTTTCCTCTGCAACGTTCTTTTTGTGTGATTTTCAACAGAAAAGAAAAACATTACGTTGTTTTCTGGATTTTACCTCAAAAAGTTGTTCCTGAGCGTCAGTCATTTTTAAATACCTGTTCTTTTAGGCCTCACCAGGCACCCTAGTCAACAGAAAAAAAAAACTGAAATACTCCCTCCGTCCCATAATATAAGAGCGTTTTTTACACTAGTTATGGGACAGAGGGAGTAATAAATTTCTATGCATAACTTTTCTATCATCACAAAAGAAAACATTACTTTGTAAAGATATGGCTCAAGGTCTACATGAAGTACCATGACAAGATTGTTGTGACATTGAATCAGTATTCAACGCAAAAATTGAGCTGGTGATCTTGTAAATAAAGCATGTATGAATCGATCATGTCTTTTCTTATGCTAAACCTAAGCAAAAGAAAAAGAGGTCCAAGAGACAGACCCGAATAAAGAAGAAATAGTAATCTTTGACGAATTAGGATTAAGCAGTGCAGCACCAACAAGAACACATTCAAATTCCTGAAATAGCACACAATTCTCACAGGAGTGGCCAACCATGACGGTGTACAAAATGCAACATTTATAACAAAACCAAAACTCAAACATATATTTTGAGAAGAGTGACAGAACCTGCAAAGTTGCAACATAGAAGCAACACGACCAGGCTTGAAAATTTAAAACCAATGAATTTATCAAATCAGAATAGTTGGGGCTTTTCACGGAGAAACAGGCTCAGAGTTGGCTCACCACTGTAAATATTTCATTTGAATTGTTTTAGCTGGGAGAATTTCACTAAAAATGTAACTCCGAAATGCAGAGTGTTTATCATCTCAAATCTCAAAAAGAGGAGGCGCACAAGCTTTGAAAATTTTAAACCAACTGATTTATCAAATCAAAATTCAGATTAGTTGTGGCTTTCTCACAGAGAAACACGATCCAAGAGTTGCTCACTACAGTTAACATTTCATTTCACATGTTTGAGATGAAGAAATTCATCAAAAAAGTAACTCTGAAATGTTTATCATGTCAAAACGAGGAAGCACACAAGCTGAATTCAAATTTAAATTCGGTATTGGTGGGGTCTACTCACAGGAAGACGACACCCTTCAATAATTAGCAGCACAAAATTTAAATCAAGGATTGGTGGGGTCTACTCTCAGGGAGAAGACATCCTTCAGAAATTAGCAGCATAAAATTTAAATTAAGGATTTGTGGGGCCTTCTCACAAGTAGAAGACACCCTTCAAAAATTAAGGTATGCTGCTTAGTGTGGCGTGCACACGGTATTCTTTAGTAAAAGGCGAAAGAATAGTTCGCTTTGTGCTCACCACGCAGCTGCGTGCCTTTCACTGCTCCCACTACGCCCTCTTATATAGCCGAGCTCCCTCCCCTCTCTTCCTCAGCCAGGCGAGGTGGGACTAAACGAAACGCGGCTGGCTCCGCCTCCTCCACTCCCGTCGCACATGCTTCACCAGCAAAGCCCACAGAACAACAGAAGACAATATGGGCCAACCAGGTGATCAGCCCACCCCAGAGGCAACAATAGCCCAGTACAACAGGCCCGTCGCCTCACACTTCTGCAACTCCTTTTGAGTGCGGAACACACACACAAAAAAAGAGTGCGGCACACCCATCAGAATTTGATCCGTTCCTCAAAAAAAAAAAATCGCGACACATTCCTTCCTAGGTCGTGTGAGCACCATGTAAAATCGGGTGATTCTTTATTCTGCTATTGTGAACCCGGGAAACAATTTGTATTATTTGGTCACTACAACATTACTCACGAGTCATAACAGTAGCGACGATGTGGCTCTACTCAGCTCTAGAAAAAGAAAACAATGTCACTCTACGTCACATCATATGAAACCATCAACAGAAACATTTCAGCCCTGTTCAAGAAAAAAGGGGAAACATTTTACAACTGTATTTGATCGGGCAGAAGATAGGGCACAGAAAGGCATTTCACAAGTATGATGATCAACGGTTTCTTTCTTACTGATGGTTCGACTATTCGCTTGGAAACATAGGTTAACAGCTGGCAGAAACAATATACCCTAATTCGCAACGATTTGTTTGTGATCATGGGGGAACTACAGCAGCTTCTTTCTCTCGAAAAAGGTCTTCAGATGCCACAGCTGCAGCCCTGCCACGGATAAGCAGATGCCGAGCGAGAGGAAACTCAGCCACCCCATCCTCGAGTTTGTCTGCCTGTTGATGTTCTGCATTTCCTCCTCCCTGCACGAATGACAGGTCAAAAAAACTTAAACTTGGTTTCAGAATGACGTCACTAGTTACCACGGAATAAAATTTTGCCAGCGCCAAAAAAAAAAAACTACGCGGATGAATGACAGGCCAAAAACTTGATCTGAGAGTTAGCTGCGGTAAGTATATCATCAAATAAAGTTTTACCAGTGCTAGAAACAATAGGCAGTATTGTACCTTTCACGTAGATAAAACATTTCTTCATGGATAGATTTGATGGTATCCTCTAGCTTCTTCAGCTCTAGTTCCATCATCTGCAACAAGAATAGAAATGCATGAACAGGCTGATCCTACGACGAAACAATGTAGGATAGTACTACTGCAGCCATATACTGCAGTAAATCACTGTATATTACAGCCAAATACTAATTTAATAATCTATAACATGTCTTGGAAGATCTATGTATTTTTAATAGTAATAATTGGTGATGTACAACATGTTACTGGCTGTTCTCTCAAGATGTATAGGCATGACAAACAAAATGGTGACTTAACAATGTTAATGTGTTTTGTTCATATTAAGACCATACTCACAGAACCAGATATATTTTTGGGGCTTATTTTATGACTTTATGAGCAGTGTTCAAAAGCTACTATGAACCCCTATTGTGCCTACTGTTTAAGAACCAACACTAGCTGACACAATGATACACGTTACCAGCAATGATATGTCGATGTGCAATTATTATATGGACAATGTTGCAGATAAGCTACCAAACACCCAATTTCTGAGAGATAAAAGAATCAGCGGGCACTGAGTCTCTTTTCTGCATTCCTTTTCCTTTTTATGTGAAAATATGTGCTTATGATGAAGAGTCGATGAAAAATGGCTGCATGTCAAAATTAAAGATTGTCCAAAACATAAAGCCTTTGTTCAGTGAGAATCTGACTCTAAATCATACCTTACATTGTGCGCAAATGATGTTCACAATCCAAGTACAATAACATACAAAACCAAGTAAAAAAAAGCCTAACAGAACATTAAAAAGTCAATGTTGTAACCTAATTCATATACATACTCTTGTACAAGTATCAAAGTGAGCAAATCAGAACACAATAGTTAGCTTAATTTAACTAACCACAGCACTATTCAGCATCTTCTCCAGACACACTAATATGCAATAAAGGATTGGCTTGCAAGAACTGTCTCATATGCTTAAACTCCTTGAATCAAAAATTGAAACAACACAGATGCATACTCGAATCAACTCAGGCCTAGAAGGGACCAACATACCACCTCACAGGCGGATCGCTCAACATAAAGTAGAAAAGCCAGAAGTGAATTGATTGCAGGTGTGCTCAAAATGACTAGTGTCTACACATACCACAGAAAATTGCATCGCAACCCACTCAAGCAAACAAGCAAACTAAGAAACTCAACCTAAAAGTATATAAATGACAAAAATTACAAGAGATAACGGTTTCCACACCGAGATAATAACAGACGCTGCAAGCCTACCCTGTTCTCTTTAAATTTCAGCATACCCTAGAACTGAATAACTCAATCAAAGTTACAAAATCTACCAGTCCTAGAGACATACACACATAAATTGCTCTCGAACAGACAAACTTGCAAACAATTCTGTCAATGACATGACCCCCGAACAACCCATCATAATAACCCAACAACGCGCGCAAACTCACAATTTATTTCACATCCAAGCACCCACGTGGGTGACAGGCAGAGTCTATAATTCCCTGCTGCTAGGCGCAAGTTGCAAATTCAATAGAATGAATCACTAGCCAAAACTATATTATCTACAGGGCAATTCAGCCATATGAAACAACACATTAGTTGAAATTTGAGCACAAACTGAAGTAAGCAGCCCAAGGGCGAATCGAAACACTCACATCGACCTTGCCCTTCTTGGCGACGTTGGACCAGTCCTTGGCCGTGACGCCGCTCTTCCAGTCGAACTCGAAGGTGACGGTGACGGGCGGCTTGTGGTCAGGCGCCCAGAAGCAGGCCAGGTAATCCCCGGCCTCCACCGCCGTGAAGGCGAAGTGCCCCGACTGCACGTTCTCGGAGTAGTGCATGCTGTTCCCGTACGGCGACGTCACCTGCGTCGACCCAATCGCACAAATCAGCGAAATCAACAGATCGCCGCGGTTTGCCCCAAACCCAATCGCGGGCCGCACGACGACGATCGATTAAGTACTTACCCTGAGGGAGACGCGGTGCGACTCGGGGAGCTGGGCGTCGGGGTAGCTGGGGTCGGGGGCGACGACGCTGTACTTGCCGACGGCCATGGAGTCGACCTTGATCTCGTCGGAGATGCACTTGGTGTGGCCGGACTCGAGGTCGAACCGGAGGGCGCGCGCCGACGGGGAGGCCGCGAAGAGGACGGCGGCCAGGAGGAGGAGCGTCGAGGGGGCCAGCCATCTGGGGGCGGGGGATCCGGGGCGCCGCGCGGCCATGGCCGGAGATCGGAGCGGGAGTCGAAGCGCGAGGCAAGGTCCGCGGACGAAGTCACGAGGTGGTGTTGGGCGTTTGGCTGACTGGGATGGAGATGGGGGGGGAGGGGAGAGGCTTGTTGAGGTTTGTGACGTCCAAGTGACTAAAAGTTGTACTCGCCCTATCAATCTTTTATTAGCTGATATTTAGTGATCAATTTCCCTAAAAAAACTGAGAATAATTTTCATAGTACTCGAACTATGAGATCGCTTCGTGCATTAACATTGTTGAACGTTGAGACAGCAGGAGATTATAAGAGTATAAGTTAGTTGATTGATTGCCGATTTGATCTTCTCAAGGGAAGGTGCAGGTTTTTAAGTTGGTATCTGAACTTTTAAACCACAATCTTGGGATTCTGCAAAACTTGAACAAATTTTTCTATTGGCAGATGTGTGCGAAATTCGAAGGATTGTCTCGCCATGGGCAGGTGATGATTTCATTGCATGTCCGCTAGAAAAAAAGAAGGATAATTTTATGTTAAGAGTGTCTATCACTTTGTTTTAATGAGCTCCTGAGTGGCTCAGTCGTTTAGTTCTCGGCCATATGAGAGATGTGAGTAATCACGGATGAAAGGCCATCTAGTCAAGTCCTGCACCCTCTAAGGTTCTTACCTTCGTTCGGCAATTAGCGATAGGTTCCCTTGCAACATGATGCAACAAAGATAAGAGAAATTTGGAGGCAACGCCTACTTGCCTAGTTTGTGGAGTTGAACATGAGGACACGGTTCATGTTTTTTGTACTAAGCGTTTGTGGTGAGCCATGGCCTCTGAACGGGAATTGTTGGATGTTATAAAGATACAACTTGTAGGGGATGAGTGGTTCATCTAGCTAGTGTGCGAGCTTGACGAATCTATGCAAATTCGTTGCTGCTTCTATGAAGGATTTGGCATGTGATAAACTAATTGGTACATGAGAAGACTATCCTTCTAGTGACTGTATCTACCAGATTCCTTTCTAGTTATCTTGCATCTTTGCAATCCTTGGAGGCATGTTCATCATGTTGAGGTAAAACGGTAGCACACAATTGCTTCCCGCTCATGAGACCCACATGCAATAACACTATTGTCGATGTTTTCTCGCCATGGATTCCTTCGCTTTCCTAGTCACGTGAAACTGGATACCGATGGTTCCGTTCTTGACGGGAGAGCCAGCGCAGGGATGATACCCCAGGACCATGAGGGCTCCATCATATTCAGTTCATGTCGACAACTACACACATGCAATGACGTTCTTGAGGCTGAAATTTTGGCAATCATTTAAGGACTCTCTCGCACTACAATGGGGCAACCTTCCTGTTGAAGTTAAATCCGACTATTTGGAAGGGATGTCAATGATCAAGAGCATGGAGAGCAACAAATTAGAATTAGAATATTCCTTTTTTTGGTTTGTGAGATCAACGATAGTGTGGGAGAACATACTTTTTGTATTAATCAAATTCATCATAGGGGTAATTGTGCTAATCATTTCATGGTTACCTTCGGTAGGTTGCAAGGGCGGACGGCTGTTTGGCTTGGCTCCGGACCAGAGAAAGTCTTGAACATTGTAAGACGAGATTGTAATGCATAAACCTTGAGTAGTATAAGAATTATTTCACTAGAAAAGTTAAAGATGTGTATATGAGAACTTATGCTGAAGTCTGTGTACACCGATAAATTGACACATCGACATTTTTTAATTAGTTTGAGCACTTATGTCATGAGTGGCTATGAAGTGAGTGTCTCAACTAGCGGCTTGAAGCCATCAAAGATTAGATCACATCAAGACTTCATTGACATAGTTGCTCAAACAGTGGTTCGGATAGAAGACAAGGCCACCTCAAAGCCATTGTGACGCCCCCGATTTAATCGTACACTAATCATACACGCAAACGTGTACGATCAAGATCAGGGACTCACGGAAAGATATCACAACACAACTCTACAAATAAAATAAGTCATACAAGCATCATATTACAAGCCAGGGGCCTCGAGGGCTCGAATACAAGAGCTCGATCATAGACGAGTCAGCGGAAGCAACAATATCTGAGTACAGACATAATTTAAACAAGTTTGCCTTAAGAAGGCTAGCACAAACTGGGATACAGATCGAAAGAGGCGCAGGCCTCCTGCCTGGAATCCTCCTAACTACTCCTGGTCGTCGTCAGCGGGCATCACGTAGTAGTAGGCACCTCCGGTGTAGTAGGGGTCGTCGTCGACGGTGGCGTCTGGCTCCTGGGCTCCAACATCTGGTTGCGACAACCAGAATGAAAGGGAAAAGGGGGAGAAAGCAACCGTGAGTACTCATCCAAAGTACTCGCAAGCAAGGAGCTACACTACATATGCATGGGTATCAAATGGAGTAAGGGTATCATATGTGGACTGAACTGCAGAAAGCCGGAATAAGAGGGGGATAGCTAGTCCTTTCGAAGACTACGCTTCTGGCAGCCTCCGCCTTGCAGTATGTGGAAGAGATTAGACTGAAGTCCTCCAAGTAGCACCGCATAGCATAATCCTAACCGATGATTCTCCCCTCGTCGCCCTGTGAGAGAGCGAACACCGGTTGTATCTGGCACTTGGAAGGGTGTGTTTTATTAAGTATCCGGTTCTAGTTGTCATAAGGTCAAGGTACAACTCCAAGTCGTCCTGTTACCGAAGATCACGGCTATTCGAATAGATTAACTTCCCTGCAGGGGTGCACCACATACCCCAACACGCTCGATCCCATTTGGCCGGACACACTTTCCTGGGTCATGCCCGGCCTCGGAAGATCAACACGTCGCAGCCCCACCTAGGCACAACAGAGAGGTCAGCACGCCGGTCTAAACCTAAGCGCACAGGGGTCTGGGCCCATCGCCCTTAGCACACCTGCACGTTGCGTGGGCGGCCGGAAGCAGACCTAGCCTAGTGGCGTTCCAGTCCAATCCAGCGCGCGCCGCTCCGTCGCTGACGTCAAGAAGGCTTCGGCTGATACCACGACGCCGGGATACCCATAACTACTCCCGCGTAGATGGTTAGTGCGTATAGACCAAATGGCCAAACTCAGATCAAATACCCAGATCTCGTTAAGCGTGTTAAGTATCCGCGAACGCCGACCAGGGCCAGGCCCACCTCTCTCCTAGGTGGTCGGAACCTGCCCTGTCGCTCCGCCTCAAAGATCCACACAGAGGGCCGTTGGGACAAAGGTCCTTTCAGCCCCAATCCGTGAATCACTCGCGGGTGCTCCATAAGCCGACCCGTCTTTAGTCACCACATGTATCCTGTAGAAAGTATGTAGTAATATACCCGTGATCACCTCCCGAGTGATCACGACCCAGTAGTATAGCATGGCAGACGGACAAGAGTGTAGGGCCACTGATGGAACACTAGCATTCTATACTAAGCAGTAGGATAGCAGGTAATGGTAACAACAGTAGTAACAAGGACAGGCTATGCATCAGGATAGGAATAACGGAAAGCAGGAACATGCTACACTATTCTAATGCAAGCAGTAAAGAGGAGAGTAGGCGATATCTGGTGATCAAGGGGGGGGGGCTTGCCTGGTTGCTCTGGCAAGAGAGAGGGATTGTCAACTCCGTAGTCGTACTGGGTAGCAGCGGCGTCGGTCCCGGTGTCTAGCGAGAGAAGAGGGGGGAGAAACAATAAATATTTAAGCAAACAGATGCATAGCAATGCATGACATGACAAGTATCGGTGCTAGGGGTGCCCTATCGCGGTATGAGGTGATACCGGTGAAGGGGGGAAAACATCCGGGAAAGTATCCCCGGTGTTTCGCGTTTTCGGACAGATGAAACAGAGGGGGAAAGCTGAATGTTCGCTATGCTAGGGATGCGTGGCGGATAAACGGGCTGCGTATTCAAATTCGTCTCGTCGTTCTGAGCAACTTTCATGTTGAAAATATTTTAATCCGAGTTACGGATTAAAAGATATGATTTTTTAAAGATTTTATTAATTTCTGAAATTTAATTAATTATTTAATTAATTCGAAAATGATTTAATGACATCAGCATGATGTCATGCTGACATCAGCAGTCAACAGGGTTGACTTAGTCAACCTGACATGTGGGTCGAGGGGGGGACCCACCTGTCATCCTCTAATTAGGTTAATTAGGGTTTAGGTTAATCTAATTACAGTTTAATTAAACTTAACTAGTTAATTAAATTAATTAAACCGGATTAATTAACTTAATTAATTTCTTAATTAATTAATTAATAATTAATTTTATTAAATCATTTTTTTATTTCTATTAATTATATTTATTTTATTTTTATTTTAATTCCTCTTTTTCTTTTCTTTTTTTTTATAAAACGTTCTGGGGCCATGGGGCCCCCGTGTCAGTGGCCCAGGGGGCCTATCGGGCGCGGGTCCTCGCGGGCAGTGGGCGCCCGGGCGTGCACCCGTGGCCGCCCAGTGGGGCGTCGGCCACGGCGACGGATCGGAGCGGGGCGGCGCAGGCTGGAGGTGGGGGCGCGGCCGGGCCGGTGCGGGTGCGGCGGTGGCTGGGACCAGGGGGGAAGGGCGCGGCGGCCGCGGCAGGGGAGCCGCACGGGGAAGCGGGGAGGGGCCGGGGGCGGGACGGCCCGGCGCGGGCGACGGTGGCGCCGGAGCACGTCGAGCGGCGACGCTTCGGGTGGAGGACGCGGGCAGGTATGGGGCGCGGCCAGCGCGCGCAGCCGTGGCGGGGGTGCGCTCGGGCGCGGCAGCAGCGAGCAGAGGGCTAGCGGCGCGCAGGGGGAGGGCGTGGTGGTGAGCGCGTCAGGGGCGCGACAGTGGTGGCGTCCTACGGCGACGAGAGCGGAGGAGAAGGGGGAAATGGAGGAGGGGCTCACAGGGAGCCGTAGGGAACGGGCAGCGGGCTCGGCGAGGCTCTTAGGGGTCCGGCGACGGCGGGGCGATGCCGGGTGGCGTCGAGGCAGCGGGGATCCGCGACGGGGTCCGGGGGCGGGGGCGTGGTCGCCGTCGAGGGGGAGCGGGCTCGTCCCCTCGATCCGATCTGGATCGGGGAGGAGGGGGGAGAGCGACTGGGGGAGGGGGCGAGTGGGGGGGATCGTGGGGGTTTGGGTTTGGGTCGCGGGGGGATAAGGGGAAAGGGGGGTGGCCGGCTGGGCCTTTGCCCAGTTGGGCCGGTTGGTGGCCTGGCCGGCTGGGCCGTCTGGCCCAGTGGGGGGGGGGTCCTTTTATTTTTTTATTTGTTTGTTCTCTGTTTTTGTATTTTCTTTTCTTTATTTATTTTCTTTTCTGTTTTAATTCATTTTAAGTATTTAGGTCTTTTATAAAGGCATGGATCCCATACCATAAATTCCTAGGCATTTATTTGCACACCCCGAACATTTTTATTTTAAATTTTGAAAAGTTTTTATCCTTTGATTGTTTTTGAATTTGAATTTGAATCAGTTTCAAACTAGCACGAGATTAGGAATAGTAAATCGAGGTGACGTGGCATCATTAGCAGAGGTTCACTGTAGCTTAATTACCCGGGCGTTACAGCCATCAAAGATAAGATCACATCAAGACTTCATTGACATAGTTGCTCAAACAATGGCTCGGATAGAAGACAAGGCCGCCTCAAAGCTCCCTTTCCCTCGGCATTATCCAAGGTCTGAGAGGACTCTCAACTCTATAGGAATTTGGGATGTAGCTTTGGTAGTTGTTCCATAGCCAAATATAACATTTCATACATTAAACAGCCTTGAGATGCAATTTTAAAGGTTTTATTTCATATAAATATATGGTAGCTGAAAACAGAAATCATGATTTATATGACAAATGTGGTCGTACTGTTGTATCTGATGAATCTCATTAATCTTTTCTATATACCGATTGAGAAGTTAGGCATCACTTTTTTTAACATGCTATGTATCGTGAAATGGGAGAGTAGTTTCTAATGAAACTTATGCAAAATCTCGCTTTTCCAAGCGGAACCTAAACAGGCAATCCTATTTATTCAGTATATACAGTACAGTGTATCCAACACAGGCTTGTGATGTAACTAATCTTTACTATCCATGTGTATGGAGTTTGTGGGGGTGGTGAGGTGTTCGTCGTCCATTCACCTCTTCCACCCCCAACTTCACAACCTCCGAACAAAAATTTAAGAACTTTAACAATAAATTCCCTGAGAATCTGAGAGGCCTATGCCAGCTTCCAAGCAGATGGATAGATCCATGCAAAAAATATACAGCAATAAAGATCAGATATATGATCCAGCATTTTTCAGACTGGCTATGCTTTGTCAGGCACTAAGCTAATTTAGCCCCATCGCTCAACTAAGATATTTAGCCGAGTTTAACCTCAATGTTGGGTTACGATTCGTCAGTCTGAATCTGAGTCCTCTATCTCCCACTGACGAGCATCTCTGGGTTCAGGATCCGCGCTGGATTCAGGTTGACCAAAGAGTGTCGTGCTAAGCTTCGGACGGCGACGTTTGTCGGTCTTGTCTTTAGGAGCTTCGTCCTGAAAGACATAATATACGGTCAGAATTCAGCCATTGCGTTCATATAATATACGGTCAGAATTCAGACATAATATATGGTCAAAATAATATACGCTTCCTGAACTATATATAATACACAGTTAACTCTGAGTCAAAGCTTAACATCAAGTGCCATTATGTTGATGTTTTATTGGAAGAATGAACAGCAAACCATGACAGTGTGGGTGATTGTATTGCTGGCCTCAGTATTTCCTTTCATGCTACAAGTCAGGGAAAATGATATTGCAGTTTACGACTATTGCTCGTGAATAGTTCATGCCAATGTCAGGGAAAATGATATTGTAGTTTACGACTATTGCTCATGAATGCTTCATGCAATACTATATTGTCATTTAGCTGTAATCAGCTTGAGCAACAAATGTGAAAGCTGAGCGGAGTGAATGCTTGTTTGGATCAGTAAAGAATGCAAGTGGATATTATTTGACTTGGTAAGTCAAACAAGTACTTACCTTTGGAGTCTTCTGAGCTGATTGGATATTCTTGAACCATATTGTTCCCCATGAAATGCATGCAAGCATCAGCAAAGCTGGACCAATCCTTGGGTCAGTTAAGTAATCTCTGAAACTGAAGCCACTGTTCTGAACCCTCTCTTTTAAACTTTTCCCTGCCGAGCGGATACCTTTGGTACCGCTTAACCATTCCTTATTTGTTTCTTCAGGTACAAGATCTGGTACCTTTGAAGTCTAGATACAGAAAATGGATGGCATAATGGATGAATAATTGTTCGACAAATATTGCACTTCAGACAAAATAATTTCTCCGAAAACATTATCATCTAATAGTTTAATGAAAAAAAATTATGTTTCTAAAAATGCTTGTGAATTACTTGGTACGAATAAATGTGCTCATTTGATCTTGGCTTAATTCTAATTGTTAGAAAAGTTTCTTTGTACATAAACCATCAGTGCAAGGCTATAGAAAGGATTGGGTATTGCACATTTGCAGGGAGCACTGATATGATGTAAAAGAACAAATATTATGCATTCTTATTTCATCAGGATGATTCTGACATGAGGCAAAGGCGCAAAGCTGACCGAGGCAGACTCAGCAGGAAGAAAACGACCACACATCATTTTTCTGCTGAAACATGCCCAGGGATCGACCTCACTGCTTGTTTGCTCATTCGAAGATCTTCCAAAAAATGTAAAACCTCTCCTCTAATGTGCTTAAAAGAGTTTCTGACCATGTAGCTACTTATTGCCATTCCTTCAACAACTTAGGTATAAGCATAAAAGTTACACCCTCTGTTCAAATTGAACTGCCAAAGTGTCTTATATTAATGAACAGAGGTACTCCTCCGATCCAAAATAACTGTCGTGGTTTTAGTTCGGAGGGAGTAGTAAATAGCAAGAATGTGATCGTAACACAATTTTTTCTGGTCCTTCTAATGCACAACCACCTTATACCTACAAAGTTTTAGCTTACTTGTTACCCATATGTTCTGAGCATCATTTAAAGCATGCTTTCATCATATTAAGGCAGCATGATTAGCACGCCACCATCCGCCAACAGAAACCATAGCGACGATTTACCATAGTTAGAGAAGATTGGTGGTGGAGTGGAAGACGATGGAACAACACGAACGAAGCAACACGGGCATAAATGGAAGAGAGAAGAAACATCACACGATGTCCGATTGCAAGGAGGAAGTAATCTGAAAGGGTGTGCTATAGACTTGTAGTCGCTAGAGAGTGGGCCGTGGTAGGTAGTCATTGTTTGACGCTGGTGAAAAACACATGTACACCATACTGAGAGATGCATTCACAAAACCAAAAAATCATGAATGGAGGAAGATGACAACACCTTGTACTCTTGCACGGAGAGGGTGGAGGAGACGTGCGGGGGAGAAACATATGGGTGGGTGCACAATGGTTGATGTAAAGAGAGGGAGCAGAAGAAATACTGTAGTAAGGGTGGGGAAGAGACATCCATAGCAACATATGGGGCACTTAGATAGTGCATTAAAGTTTGCACCCCAATGTAAAGGTACGTGTCTCCTGCGCCAAGTGAGTTTAGGCATCTTTGGTATTCTTGGTGTCAGGTCCACATTTAATTTTGTTCCATATAGGTTTTTTTATTTAAGCGGATATGTTATCTCTTCAGAAATACTCCCTCCGTAACTTAATATAAGACGTTTTTTGACACTGACATGCTAGAGAAAGTTCAAAAGGGAACATGCTTTAAGAGACTTACAAAGTAAGGAATTTCTCTAGTATCTCCATCTTTGATAATCTGAGAGACCCACTTGTTTATCTGCCAAAATAAGCAATTAAAAATGTATTTTAAGCTGCATGACTTGACCGCATATATATGTAAACTAATAAACCAGTGAATTACGCACCTCCAGAATTTCATCTGGGCCATTATACCTAGCCACTAGCTGGGAGGCATCAGGAGTGTCCTGTCCCTGGAGAGTCTCTATAAGATTATTCTTTTTGTCGGCTTTCAACGCCTCGTATGTTGCATTTCTTTGGAAACGGACAATGAATACTTCAGGCTTATCATTGTCATCTTCAAAGCCTCTAGGACCACAGGCTCCATTGTAATCAGTGGCAAGGTAGAAGGCACAAATTTTCTGTAAAAGGAGGTACTGTTATCCAAATTTACAAGCTTGTTTGATTGTTCAGAATTGAGAATGTCATGACTAAGCCATTTGCTGAAGCTAGGGCCTAAATTGTTCCAAATACTCTGATTCCAGTGATATACAGCATCATTCATTGCAGAATCATTGTAGAATTTCAAGAATATACACTTAAATGGACATTGTTCCACTTGGTGGAAAATACTCCTTTCAGGATTTGTAGCTAATAAGCACATGAAAGGATCGCTTAATTTCTAACAGAGATTAATCACAAACATAGGAGGGTATGTTGCATATGGTAAAAAACAAAAACAAAATATGGATGCACAGCGAGAGCACATTTCAGGGTTTTAATGAGGCATGCGCTACAAAATCATATTACTCGAGAGGCCCGCTTCAATCAGATCAAGTACTGTTCTGCAATACTAGAGGCTATGATTCTTATCTGTAAGCTGGTCATGTAGTAGTATAAGGTAATGTAATGGACCTGGAACCTGGATATGAGGTGGTGAGAGTACCCATGAAAGACATCTTTATCTGAACTGAAGCAGATAAATATGCCCATATCTCAACTAATTCAGGAAAGCAGAGCAATAGCTAGTGTGGCCTTCTGGGGCATGTCACCAAACGGCAAGTACAGCACCACAAGCTTAAAAAATGTATATTAAAAATAAAAAAGAATTTTGTGAAGCAGTCTACCTTCTGCAATTCTCCATCCAACCAAACAAAGGTCAGCCTGTCATCTTTTAAGGCAGTTGCAGCACTTGTTACCTCTACTAAATTTTCCAAATTCCCAGCAGTACTTCCACCAGCAGCACTGAGTAGTTGGTCCTGGGCCTTCCTCAAAATCTAAAGAAGTTTCAAGTTCCAAAACAATATAAGTTGGCAACTAATGAATGATGAAGTTGGTTCAGGAGGGATAACTTCACCAACTTGTTATTGCACCCAGCTTATAGAAACTTACTTGTCTCTTTTTACTTAATTCTACACCAGGGCGACCTGCAGCTATTACACAATACCATATCATCATTTCTTTCCCAGCGCGTGAATGACCTCTAGCATCACAACCAAGATCCAAAGATGTGTCACTTCTTAGCTGCTGGAGTTCTAATCAAGAAAAGAATTAAATGAGTATTACTGAAAAAGCACATAAGTTCTCTTAGTAAAAATGACAATCCAGTATACTGCTGATTCGCAGACAAATTTTAATAATACCTTGGTGCTTATGCTCCTCCATTATCTCTGTGAACTCGGACTTGCTAAAAGTTCCTGAATTGGAGGTAAAAAATCAGTTTGGTCCGATTTCACTGCATAAAATCAAAAGGATAAATAGGGGATAGAAGCTTGCCATGGTATACAACAGGTTTGGCACCTGGTCCCTTCAAGAAAACAAGTGCAGGAGCAGATTCCACTCCTAATCTGCTTGAGCAGAGACAAGAAAGTACTGATAAACATGATTTCTTAAAATTAAACACCGAAGTACTAATAGCTGTAGCCGATTCGACATGGAAATATGGTTTGCCATACTTAGCAAAAGATGTGTTTTGCTTCACTACAATGCAGTGCTCAATCACCGATCTGGAAATTACATTTTTTTACTGCTAGAAAGCTGCTACCTGCGATTTCAGCATGCAGTGTTCAGACAACCCTAACTATCTTTAGAAAAACAGTAAAATTTCTCAAGAATACAGGTCCTAGAATACACAACTATTTATGCCATGAAGTCAAGGTAGTTTCCGCATACACGTGGCTTAGCCCTTCACCTGGTCGACTCCAATGTAACCCATGCACGGCCAATTTCTTGGCCTAGTTAATCAAACCAATTTCATGCGACCAACTTCGTGCATGTGCCCTAGTTAATCAAGCCAATTTCTTAAACGCTCTTATATTAGTTTACGGAGGGAGTACATCATATTCCTTCTTCCAGACCAAACAAATATCGGCTAGTAGCCATATGGCTACGATAATCAATTTACTGAAACATGAAACTGCGGTGAGAAGGTCTAAAACTGCAGTTTGCATAGTTAGCTAGATATGGATGAGGTTTCACAATGCTTAAAAATATTCAAACAGCTTGTATCAACTGAAGAAAATTCCAACTTTACTTATCAAAGCATGCAGCATTCAGTAGAAACAATTATACCATTATATGAATACCAACTCAGGCACAAATAAGAAAGAACAACATATTGTACATAAAGAAGTAAAGAACGTACGAATTCCACCAGATCTGGGATTCCTCTTCTTTCCATAGGACAAATGCAAAGGATGCATAGCTGGAATACTCTTGGGCAGCTTGGCGAAGGAATGGAGCCGCACGCTCCCCAGTGCTTGAGAAAAAGATAGCCTTGACCTATGCCGCACATAAAAAAGATGGCATGACTAGATTATAGCTATGGACTTAGGATTGTATGCATGTGCTCCACATGCACATTGAAAAGGGTGCAAGTAATAAGTAAGGCAGATAGCACAGATGCACGGGCATATGTATGAAAACAAAAGCAGTAAATCTAGTTACCTTATGATGGCTACTCTTCCCAATGAACTGGGGTCCCTGAAATGATATAAGCTCTGCATTAAAGGCGCAGTCCCTCTCAGGTAAAAATCTATCTAATTAAAGTGCAATTCTAGAATAAAAACAGACAGCACAGCGAATTATGAACAACAGGAATCATACATAGAGTGTACTCGTTGGCTATTGTACTTGTGGTGCCATAGGTTAGGATAATGCGGCATATATAAATTAATGATGCCATAAGACTAGGACTTGCTGTTGCAAATAAACAAGTGAAGACGAAACTTAGTCCTGAATTCCACTAACTAGGAGGTCATACAACCTCAGCTCCAAACTAGTACCTAGATGTGAGCGTCGAGAACATTCACTTAACTAGCATAATGACAAACCTATCTCAGGAGCCAAGAAGGCAATTTCATATATACTAACACCCATTAGGTCTGTACTCCATTGCCTAACACAAACTGTTTGCATGTTGTACTACTGATTACTGTGATTTCATATGATTCCTTAGAACACCACATAAACACGAACAAAAAAAAAAGAGCCAGTCAAAAACCTTACCAGTGTCTCCTTTGAATAGTACAAGATCCGAGGTAAACCAACAATTGATGATGCTACCCAGTTGACAACAGAATCCACAGTTAGCTCACCTGGGTACCTGGGTACAGGAAATGGTTATATTGAGGTCATATCTTTGGAATCGATTGAAATGGACATGTCGTAAACCATTAACAGGAATAGACGAGTCACACTTTTATTATTTCTTTAACTGATACTCTGGAATCTGATTAGAACAGTCACCTCATATAACAGGATGGATTTCTGCAGTTAGCAGGATATGCAACAAGAGCTGGTATACCTGCATGGGTAGATAGATATATATAGGAGTAGTAAAGAACATTAAACAGGAAAAAGTCTTTTTTTCTTCTAAAAAATAATACAAAGAACATGTAATGTTCAAAATTCGAACTACTAAATATTACTTCCTCCATCCCATAATATAAGAGCGTTTTTTACACTAGTGTAGTGTCAAAAACGCTCTTATATTATGGGACGGAGGGAGTACTATCTAAAAGACTAAAATTCAGGGCAAAATTGTAGGAAGTATTTTTGTTGATGCTCACTAAGTTGAAAAAAGATCCCTCCATCCTTGGCACGAAATGATGAACCTACCAGTTGTCTTGAATACTCTTTGGTTTCCACATTATTCCCAATAGCAAAACAAGGTTGTCATATTAAATTCCCAGAAGACCGCTTTACCAACTGTGAACCTACTCATTTTGACACAAATCCAGAACTAAAAACACCTAAAATAAGCATTTCCATGTGCTGCACTTGCACTTGCACTGATAATAGCTAAAGTGCTTACTTATGTTCATCTTATGATTGAAAATGACATGCTATCTTTTTTGTAACTTTAATGGCATGTTATCTTGACTTACCATTGCGGAAAAATGGCTGTTGAGAGAACCTTTTTTCTGCAAAATACCCCGCCAGTGGCACATCACCAAGTTCTACCATAGCAGTGTTGGCCACGCCGTCCAGTCGAGTGTCTAGATCATGAAGCAAATATTTTGTCAGAGACAAGAATGAAAGGTGAGGTATATTTAATCCACAAAGAGAATTCTCTATAGAAACTTCAATTTTTTGCATTATAAGACAGAAGCTGTAGTTATATTGAGTTGTCAACAATAGCATAGTATTTGGGAGAATGGAAAATGCCATCAAGTCAGCTGCCAATAGATCCACAAAATTGCTGCTCAAAGATAATGGCTAAAACTTCAGTTTAAAATGCAATGCTAGAAAGTAGCAAACTCTCATTTCGGCAAAAATATTTCCATGGACAAATCTAGTTATAACTTGTGAGTGCAGAACATAAATTTCTATATATTTGTGAAGTGTCAATTTAAAAGAAGAAAATGAACAATGCTAGATCACAATTCTTACACCTCCATTTTTACCCATCATCCTTAAATATTACTAAATGCTATAAGAGGGATCGGACACAGAAAAACCAATGCAGCTCTGTTTCTCCACGGCTAATACTTTGACAATCACTGATCTTTTTATACAGTGTACAAATATGTTGTTAAAGAGTGCAATGCACAAAATGGCAAGCAAGTCAACATGGTAAACATACCAATTTGCTTCCAGTACTCAAAAAATTGAGCACAGCGAGGACTCCCCTTTGAATAAACCTGCACAGTAGGGAAAAAATACAGCTGGTGGTCAGGATTTCTTGTTTGCCAACTTCCAACAAAAAGATGTTCTCAAGAATCATGCAAATATGACGTACATAGAGCACTGAAAAGTTAAAATTGATGAAGTTACGGCCTTCTAACTTACCTGTATGAGCAACGGGTAATCTTCAGCAATGGCAGACATCAATGAGTCACGTGTGAGTACATTGAAGGCATGACCAGTCGAATCTATGGAACGGAAATGGTGTTATGTCCAAGACATCAAAAGGAAAACATCATTTCTTATCAGAATTAGATGGTTATAACTTACGAGATAAAGAATCTTTTAACAAAGGTAGATCTATTTTCAGGAAGTGCTCTTTTTGATATTGTTCTTTGACTCTCTCGAAGATATCCTACCATGATGAAAATTGCAAACTAAGGGTTAGATCAGAAAGGAAGAAAAGAAAAAGCCTTCCCGCGGAGACGCACGCAGAGAGGGAGGGGAGCAGGGAGATCACCGTATGATGATCCAGACCAAAAAGATCATAGTCCCGCTTCCAAACTGGATTTGTCAACAGCTCATACGCATAACGGATCTGTATAAAACACCACAGAACTATAAAGTTGTTTATGAAAGTCCATTAGTTGGAACTTTAAATAGAAACTACAGGGACCAAATAAGTAATGTACATGTTACTGAAACAAACGTAATGTACATAGAAAAACAAATAGTGGAAGTAATGTACACAGAAAAGCAAATAGTGGAATTGCAGTTTAAGGTGCTTCGGTGCACTGTGGAAAGCTAATTCAGCCCCCATGCATACAACACATGAAACTTTGTATGAAATATCTTCGTATTGCACATGGAAATTACAAAGGCTAGTAATTATGGATTCTGACTCTCACCTTTATAATATCAACAGTTGACCGGTCATTTGTTTCAGCAAGCCTAAAGTTGGCATCATGAAAAGGATCATTAATTTGTTGTAAATAATGAATTAAAAGTATGAAAACAAAACATGGCAAGAGGCAAGAAGCATAATGGTAACCAACAAAAAAAAATCCAATTTCAGGTATGGAATCATGTGCAGGGCCTCATCAGAGTTATATGTCACCTATGCTAAACTCCAAACTGTGACCTAAAAGTTGATATTCCATGTCACGAGCTCGATGCCAATACACACTCTACCCTACAGGCAAAACTTTGCAGCTAGTAATGGGCACAACCAGAATTACTCCTAAAAAACAATATCTTAGTAACAGAATGGAGCAGGGAATTAAAAGCCTAGTCAAGCACCGACAGTCAGCAGTCAGCACCATCAATACATGTTGACGTATAAATGTATTGCCTAGTCTCTTCCATCAGATCGGTCTTTTGGTTGCATTGGCTAGAGCATGCACTTCTACATGGTATCAGAGCCAAGAGGTATTGAGTTCAAGACCCAGCTGGCGCAATTAAATTGCAGCCCATTTTCGGTCCACGTTTAGGCCTGAGGGAGCCACACGTGAGGGGGATGTTGACGTATAAATGTATTGCCTAGTCTCTTCCATCAGATCGGTCTTTTGGTTGCATTGGCTAGAGCATGCACTTCTACAATACACACAAAAGATAAACTAGACTGTGTTTGCTACTAACAGAACTGTCAGATTTGTCACCGGAAACATCAATAAGTTACACCAACGCTACCAGATTGTTAAGCTCCAAACAGATGCCCAGCCCCACCAAGACCAGATCACGAGTCTACTGCCCAAACCAGAACTCATGGACTGCACTTGCGACTACAGTCAGACTCCATCCAGCAAAGCACACCACAGGGTTGGAAGTGAGAAATTATCAGTGAGGTCGGATCAATCGCGCTCACCACTCCTTGGAGAGCAGCTCGTATGCCTCGACCACCTTCTCCACCGGCGCAAACCTCTGGATTCCGAGCGCTGCAACCAAATCAACCAATCAATCCAACAAATCTCAGAACGCGTGCGAGAGCGCGAGGAGGGAGCGGGGAGCGGGGGAGCGGGCTCTCACCGTCGTAGTGGGAGGGCGGAAAGGATTTGGGCAGGACGAGGAGCTGGAAGAGGAAGCCGGCGGCGGCGAGGAGGATCGGCAGCCAGTAGCGGCGCAGCTCCTCCGGAATCGCCATTGGGGACAGCGCGGGCGGTAAAGGCGAGGTGGGATTATCAGGGGGGTTTGCACTTTTGCTCTTTGCGTGGCGACAAGGGCTTTGCTTTTTAATTTAATTATTATTATTAATTAATTAACAAATCTAAGTTATTCGATTAAACGGTTTAAAAAAAGGCTTTGCATGTATTTTTTTAAAATAAACAGTTGTAGTTTCTTTTTCCAAAAAGATTCCTCTATCTATGCTGATCGCTAAAAAACAAAATCGATAGTGTGGCACACATATATACAAATATTAAAGTGGCTAAGCTAGCCTCAACCTCAAGCGTTTCAAGTGAGTGATCTTTTTAATTGACACGTGTCTTTGGTTTTTCTATTGTTCATTCTTGATTTTGTGCTTTTTTTACCTGTGTAAGTGCTCTTTCTGTTAAGGTCTGGTCCACCGTCTTCATGTATCAAAATGACTAAGTTAGTCTCAACCTCAAGCGTTTCAAGTGTTAAGCGTAACTAATTTGTTTAATTGACACATGTCTTTGTTTTTTGGGTCCACTCTTGGTTTTACACTTTTTTTTACCTATGTTTAGTTTTCTTTCTATTAAGGTCCGGTCCATCGTCTTCGTGTATCAAAGTGGCTAAGCTAGCCTTGATCTCAAGCGTTTCAAGTGTTGAGCGTAACTGGTCTGTTTAATTGACACGTGTTTTTGGTTTTTCTATGGTCCATTCTTGGTTTTGTGCCTTTTTTACCTATGTTAGTGGTCTTTCTGTTAAGGTCCGGTCCACCGTCTTCGTGTATCAAAGTGGCTAAGCTAGCCTCAACCTCAAGCGTCTCAAGTGTTGAGCGTAAATGATTTGTTTAGTTGACATGTGTCTTTGGTTTTTCTATGATCCACTCTTGGTCTTGTGCTTTTTTTACCAGTGTTAGTGGTGTTTCAGTTAAGGTCCGGTCCATCGTCTTGGTGTATCAAAATGGCTAAGCTAGACTCAACTTCAAGCGTCTCAAGTGTTGAGGGTAAGTGATCTGTTTAGTTGACATGTGTCTTTAGTTTTTCTATAGTCCACTCTTAGTTTTGTGCTATTTTTACCTATGTTAGTGGTGTTTCTATTAAGGTCTGGTCCACCGTATTCGTGTATGTTGCGTATTTTTTAACACTATACAGACACAGACGCTCATACATGCGCAAATACACCCATCCTTATAAACGTACGCGCACGCACGCACTACTTGTATGATCACCTCCGAGAGACTGGGGCGGCACATTATATTGAGATGGCAAAGTCACCACAGACGTCTTTGTAGTCGGCGGGACGTCTTCTCTACATGAACGCACATCGTCGAAAGGCCTAATGTAAATCGAAGAAAATGCAAGCATCAATGTCAAGTCTAGGACTTGAAACCTGACGGACTGAAGATATTATTATCCTCTTAACCATCCAGTCACATGTTGGTCCAAATGAGTTGGCATCAGTGTCCATAGTTACCCATGACACCACGCTCTTTCATGTGGAAAATAACTTTCTTGCATGCTGCTATGACCTCCCTAGCTTCTACAAATAAGAAAGTACAAGGACCAACATGAACTCGTTAAATACACAGATACTTTCACGGCATCAGCTTGCTTTCAAATACATTGTTTCTATTTTTCTCACTAAAAAAACAACATAAGTGCACACACAAACTTTCTGATTCGCGCCTCTTCCTACTAGTATTGTACTATTGTGGTCGGCGAGAGCATAATTTGATGGTGCCATTTTAAGCTAATTGTTAAAAAAGAGAATCCATTTAAAGCTCACACATAGTACAAAAATCCATTTTACCCAATAGCGTATGTATGAGCGTTTGCGTCTATATTATGTTAGAAAAAACATTTCAAGCCATTGTAAAAAATCCATTTTAAGCTTACATTTTCTGATCCGTTTATTCATTCGTGCCATAAAGCAACGCTGATGACGACTGCTCGGCGGTCATGTTGAACCATGCTTCATGGTGGTGCATAACAAAAAAACGGTTAGGGGCGTTCTAGCTTGCAAATTGCTTGGCACCATTGTGCGTCGGCTTTGCAAACCTAGTTGGGCCACAATATCCAACTCTACAATCGCAAAGAAGAACCCTATTTATATGGCATCACAAACATTAGCACACATCCTTGCACAAGAGGCTGTGATCATCTTTTCAGAATCACCTTTGATTTTTATCAAATGTTCAAATTTGTTGAGCTCTGTGATTCCCAAATTGGGTAAGCACTGTGTAAGCCTATGTGTGTCAATATGTGGTTGTGGTACACCAATTTGTATATGCCTATGTTGTACACGGTGTTTCTAACAAAAAATTAGGTAACAGGTGGCACTATTGGTTTGTCCTTGCCTACAAGGAATGCCAACACACTTTCTGCAAATCATTGACAAATTCAAACACCGTTCCCTTAAGTCACACTCACAAGATACTTGGTGTAGTTAAGGTCAACATGCTTCAGTTTAGGCAACTTAAAAAATCCATCAGAGTTGATCTGTGCGAGCATCAACCTTTTATAATTTGAAAATTCATCCAAAAAACCTTGATGACCTTGTACATGATCAATGTCTAATGCTAATTTTAAAATACACTCATAATCATTGTTACCTTGAATTGAATCTTTAGTTTTTTGACATTACTGGATCTAGATGACATGTAGAAGATTTTTACATGCACGTAATTACTGAAGTCATTTTCATTTCTATCACAAGAATTGCACACCAGATTCATTGTAATTTTAATAATTCTGAAGTTCAATCAATATATAAATAAAAACTATCAATTCATCAAGTTCATACTCAAAATATAAGTTTCATCCTTTGTAACTTAACGCAACACCTTTTACATACATAAGGGTACCATCTTTTTTATCTGCATTATATTCCAGATCATAATATTTCATACTGCATAAACTTAATATGTCCAACAGATCAATTATTCCAACTAAACAAGCGAGTATAATGACACATAGTAGCAACATAAACATCAACGATGAGATACAACGGGTATTACAAACATTAAAGAACTCTAGAATAACAAACAACTACGGAGACGAAATATACAAGTACAACCAACGTCTTCAGTAAAAATCTTCATATATAACTCCAATCTCTTGTTGATATCATTGACGTCTTCCAATCGATGATAATAACAACTGCTCTATGCTCTTTCCTCTACAAAAATACTGGTCCAAGATGATTGTTCTTGTATGAGAACAGGGGAGTACAAGAACAGACAACAAGCAACAAGAACAACACGATGAGTAGACATAATGAATCGGTCTTCCGGTGGAGTTTTATAAAAAGTGTTGGCCTATTATTAAGGGAGATTTGCTTCCGATGTTCCATGATTTATTTGCTGGATAGCTCAGTTGTTTCACTTGAATTTTGGAACGATTATCTTGCTTCCTAAGAAAACAGAAGCTGTGCGGATCGAGCAGTTCAGGCCGATCTGTCTTCTTAACGCCAGTTTCAAAATTTTCACCAAGGTTGGGACTAATAGGCTTACGCAGATTGCGCATTCTGTGGTGCAGCCATCCCAGACTGCTTTCATGCCGGATAGATACATCCTAGAAGGGGTTGTGGTCCTACATGAAACGCTCCATGAAATCCACACGAAAAAACTAGATGTCGTAGTTTTCAAAGTGGACATTGAAAAAGCGTACGATAAGGTCAAATGGCCATTTCTGCAACAGGCCTTGCATATGAAAGGTTTCGATCTGGCTTGGAGAAACCAGGTGGAATCTTTCACGCAAAAAGGAAGTGTTGGAATTAAAGTGAATGATGACATATGTCATTACTTCCAGACACACAAAGGGCTGAGACAAGGAGAATCGTTGTCACCTATTCTATTCAACATAGTGGTCAATATGTTGACAATTCTAATAGGAAGGGCTAAGGATGTTGGCCAGGTAGGTGGCCTCATGCCACATCTTGTTGATGGAGGGGTGTCCTGCTACCTCTTGAGCACTGCGTTGGATTTCCCCGAAGAGGAGAGGATGATGCAGCAAAGTAGCGTAAGTATTTCCCTCAGTTTTTGAGAACCAAGGTATCAATCCAGTAGGAGGCTACGCGCGAGTCCCTCGTACCTACACAAAAACAATATCTCAATGCAACCAACGCGCTTAGGGGTTGTTAATCCCTTCACGGTCACTTATGAAAGTGAGATCTGATAAAGATGATAAATAATATTTTTGGTATTTTTGGTATAGAGATGCAAAGTAAAAAGTAAAAGCAAAGTAAAAGCAAAGCAATAATAAAGTGATGGAGATTGATATGATGAGAAAGAGACCCGGGGGCCATAGGTTTCACTAGTGGCTTCTCTCAAGAGCATAAGTATTCTATGGTGGGTGAACAAATTACTGTTGAGCAATTGACAGAATTGAGCATAGTTATGAGAATATCTAGGTATGATCATGTATATAGGCATCACGTCTGAGACAAGTAGACCGACTCCTGCCTGCATCTACTACTATTACTCCACTCATCGACCGCTATCCAACATGCATCTAGAGTATTAAGTTAAAAATAGAGTAACGCCTTAAGCAAGATGACATGATGTAGAGGGATAGTTTCATGCAATATGATAAAAAAAACCATCTTGTTATCCTCGATGGCAACGATACAATACATGCCTTGCTGCCCCTTCTGTCACTGGGAAAGGACACCTCAAGATCGAACCCAAAGCTAAGCACTTCTCCCATGGCAAGAAATACCAATCTAGTAGGCCAAACCAAACTGATAATTCGAAGAGACTTGCAAAGATAACCAATCATACATAAAAGAATTCAGAGAAGATTTAAATATTATTCATAGATAGACTTGATCATAAACCCACAATTCATCAGTCTCAACAAACACACCGCAAAAAGAAGATTACATCAAATAGATCTCCACAAGAGAGGGGGAGAACATTGTATTGAGATCCAAAAAGAGAGAAGAAGTCATCTATCTACTAACTATGGGCCCGTAGGTCTGAAGTAAACTACTCACACTTCATCGGAGAGGCTTGGATGATGATGTAGAAGCCCTCCGTGATCGATGCCCCCTCCGACGGAGCTCCGGAACAGGCCCCAAGATGGGATCTCGTGGATACAGAAAGTTGCGGCGGTGGAATTAGGTTTTTGGCTCCGTCCCCGATCGTTTGGGGATACGTGGATATATATGGGAGGAAGAAGTACGTCGGTGGAGCTTCGAGGGGCCCACAAGGCAGGGGGCGCGCCCTAGGGGGGGCCCTCCACCCTCGTGACCACCTCGTGGCTTTCTTGACGGAGGGTCCAAGTCTCCTGGATCTTATCTGATGAGAAAATCATGTTTCCGAAGGTTTCATTCCGTTTGGACTCCGTTTGATATTCTGTTTCTCCGAAACACTGAAATAGGCAAAAAAACAGCAATTCTGGGTTGGGCCTCCGGTTAATAGGTTAGTCCCAAAAATAATATAAAAGTGGAAAATAAAGCCCAATATAGTCCAAAACAGTAGATAATATAGCATGGAGCAATCAAAAATTATAGATACGTTGGAGACATATCAAGCATCCCCAAGCTTAATTCCCGCTCGTCCTCGAGTAGGTAAATGATAAAAACAGAATTTTTGATGCGGAGTGCTACTTGGCATAATTTTAATGTAATTCTTCTTAATTGTGGTATGAATATTCAGATCTGAAAGATTCAAGACAAAAGTTCATATTGACATAAAATAATAATACTTCAAGCATACTAACTAAGCAATTATGTCTTCTCAAAATAACATGGCCAAAGAAAGTTCATCCCTACAAAATCATATAGTTTAGTCATGTTTCATTTTCTTCACACAAGAATGCTCTCATCATGCACAACCCCGGTGACAAGCCAAGCAATTGTTTCATACTTTAGTAATCTCAAACCTATAAACTTTCACGCAATATATGAGCGCGAGCCATGGACATAGCACTATGGGTGGAATAGAATATAATGAGGGGGTTATGTGGAGAAGACGAAAAAGGAGAAAGTCTCACATCAACGAGGCTAATCAATGGGCTATGGAGATGCCCACCGATTGATGTTAATGCAAGGAGTAGGGATTGCCATGCAACGGATGCACTAGAGCTATAAATGTATTAAAGCTCAACAAAAGAAACTAGTGGGTGTGCATCCAACTTGCTTGCTCACGAAGACCTAGGGCACTTGAGGAGGCCCATTGTTGGAATATACAAGCCAAGTTCTATAATGAAAAATTTCCACTAGTATATGAAAGTGATAACATGAGAGACTCTCTACTATGAAGATCATGGTGCTACTTTGAAGCACAAGTGTGGTAAAAGGATAGTAACATTGTCCCTTCTCTCTTTTTCTCTCATTTTTTGGACCTTTTCTTTTTTATGGCCTTTCTCTTTTTTGGGGGGCCTTCTCTTTTTTTATGGCCTTTCTTTTTTTATATATTCCTCACTTGGGACAATGCTCTAATAATGATGATCATCACACTTCTATTTATTTACAACTCAATGATTACAACTCGATACTAGAACAAAGATGACTATATGAATGCCTCCGGCGGTGTACCGGGATATGCAATGAACCAAGAGTGACATGTATTAAAGAATTATGAACGGTGGCTTTGCCACAAATACTATGTCAACTACATGATCATGCTAAGCAATATGACAATGATGAATGTGTCATGATGAACGGAATGATGGAAAGTTGCATGGCAATATATCTCGGAATGGTTATGGAAATGCCATAATAGGTAGGTATGGTGGCTGTTTTGAGGAAGATATAAGGAGGTTTATGTGTGAAAGAGCGTATCATATCACGGGGTTTGGATGCACTGGCGAAGTTTGCGCCAACTCTCAACGTGAGAAAGGGCAATGCACGGTACCGAAGAGGCTAGCAAGGATGGAAGGGTGACAGTGCATATAATCCATGGACTCAACATTAGTCATAAAGAACTCACATACCTATTGCAAAAATCTATGAGTCATCAAAAACCTCGGCACTACGCGCATGCTCCTAGGGGGATAGATTGGTAGGAAAAGACCATCGCTCGTCCCCGACCGCCACTCATAAGGAAGACAATCAAATAACACCTCATGTTTCAAATTTGTTGCATAACGTTTACCATAAGTGCATGTTACGGGACTTGCAAACCTCAACACAAGTATTTCTCAATTTCACAACTACTCAACTAGCATGACTTTGATATTATTACCTCCATATCTCAAAACAATCATCAAGCATCAAACTTTTCTTAGTATTCAACACACTCATAAGAAAGTTTTATTATTAATCTTGTATACCAAGCATATTAGGATTTTAAGCAAATTACCATGCTATTAAGACTCTCAAAATAATCTAAGTGAAGCATGAGAGATCAATAGTTTCTATAAAACAAATCCACCACCGTGCTCTAAAAGATATAAGTGAAGCACTAGAGCAAAACTATAAAGCTCAAAAGATATAAGTGAAGTACATAGAGTATTCTAACAAATTCCAAATCATATATGGCTCTCTCAAAAGGTGTATACAGCAAGGATGATTGTGGTATACTAACAAGCAAAGACTCAAATCATAAAAGACGCTCTAAGCAAAACACATATCATGTGGTGAATAAAAATATAGCTCCAAGTAAAGTTACCGATAGAAGTAGACGAAAGAGGGGATGCCTTCCGGGGCATCCCCAAGCTTTGGCTTTTAGGTGTCCTTATATTATCTTGGGGGTTCCATGGGAATCCCCAAGCTTAGGTTATTGTCACTCCTTGTTCCATAATCCATCAAATCTTTACCCAAAACTTGAAAACTTCACAACACAAAACTTAAGGTAGAAAACTCGTGAGCTCCGTTAGCGAAAGAAAACAAAAGACCACTTCAAGGTACTGTAATGAACTCATTCTTTATTTATATTGGTGTTAAACCTACTGTACTCCAACTTCTCTATGGATTATAAACTATTTTACTAGCCATAGATTCATCAAAATAAGCAAACAACACACGAAAAATAGAATCTGTCAAAAACAGAACATTCTGTAGTAATCTGTAGCTAGCGCAAGATCTGGAAACCCAAAAATTCTAAAATAAATTGCTGGACGTGAGGAATTTATCTATTAATCATCTGCAAAAATAATTAACTAAATATCACTTTCCAAATAAAAATGACAGCAGTTCTCATGAGCGCTAAAGTTTCTGTTTTTTTTACAGCAAGTTCAATAAGACTTTCCCCAAGTCTTCCCAACGGTTCTACTTGGCACAAACACTAATTAAACACAAAAAACACAACCAAAACAGAGGCTAAATAATTTATTTATTACTAAACAGGATCAAAAAGCAAGGAATAAAAATAAAATTGGGTTACCTCCGAACAAGCGCTATCGTTTAACGCCCCTAGCTAGGCATAACAAGCAAGAATAGATCTAGGTATTGCCATCTTTGGTAGGCAATTCTTCAATGAGGCATCTATCTCCCTTAGGAATTTCTTTCTTTCTATTGATTATCAAACTTTTAGGCACAAGATCGAAAAATTCATTTGTAGCAATTGGTTCCTTAATGATAGCAAAAAGATTGAGATGAATACTTATAGATTTAAGATCCGTAGTTTCCTTACTAGATGATTCACCCTTATTTTTAGGAACATACATAAGCTTGGAAATTTTAGTAGGAGGACTTAGAGTATTCTTTACAGAAGAAAAAGTGGTTCCCAAGTTTGTAATGATACCCTCAAGTTTATCCATTCTAGTGGAATCTAGATTTATTTTCTCATTAACTATGGGTTCCTTTTCCTTAATATTTTTCAAAGTCATTCCTACCCTAGATCCATATTGGGTAATTTGATTCTGGATCTTTTTATCTAGATTTTCAATTAATTCAATGGTAGCAACTTTATTTTCAATAATTTCAAGTCTTTGCATGACATGCTCCAAAGTTAACATAGTTCCATTAACCAAAAGAGGTGGTGAGCCAAATAAATCTAACATAGCATTATAAGAATGAAAAGTATGGCTACCCAAGAAATTCCCTCCGGTAATGGTATCAAGGATATATCTATACCAAGGACTAGCACCTACATAAAAATTGCGGAGAAGAACTGAAGTAGATTGCTTCCTGGTAGATCTATTTTGAGCATTGCAAATTCTATACCAAGCATCTTTTAGATTTTCTCCCTCCCTTTGTTTAAAATTTAGAACTTCATTCTCGGGAGACAACAGAGAAGATATGAGACTAGCCATGATGACAAGCAAACAAACTAACACACGAGCAAACAAAAGCAAACGGGCAAAAAGATGCAAATAGAGAAAGAGAGGGGGGATAGAGAGAGAGGGCGAATAAAACGGCAAGGGTGAAGTGGGGGAGAGGAAAACAAGAGGCAAATGGCAAATAATGTAATGCGGGAGATAGGGATTGTGATGGGTACTTGGTATGTTGACTTTTGCGCAGACTCCCCGGCAACGGCGCCAGAAATTTTTCTTGCTACCTCTTGAGCACTGCGTTGGATTTCCTCGAAAAGGAGAGGATGATGCATCAAAGTAGCGTAAGTATTTCCCTCAGTTTTTGAGAACCAAGGTATCAATCCAGTAGGAGGCTACGCGCGAGTCCCTCGTACCTACACAAAAACAATAGCTCAACGCAACCAACGCGCTTAGGGGTTGTCAATCCCTTCACGGTCACTTACGAAAGTGAGATCTAATAGAGATGATAAGTAATATTTTTGGTATTTTTGGTATAGAGATGCAAAGTAAAAAGTAAAAGCAAAGTAAAAGCAAAGCAATAATAAAGTGATGGAGATTGATATGATGAGAAAGAGACCCGGGGGCCATAGGTTTCACTAGTGGCTTCTCTCAAGAGCATAAGTATTCTACGGTGGGTGAACAAATTACTGTTGAGCAATTGACAGAATTGAGCATAGTTATGAGAATATCTAGGTATGATCATGTATATAGGCATCACGTCCGAGACAAGTAGACCGACTCCTGCCTGCATCTACTACTATTACTCCACTCATCGACCGCTATCCAGCATGCATCTAGAGTATTAAGTTAAAAACAGAGTAACGCCTTAAGCAAGATGACATGATGTAGAGGGATAGTTTCATGCAATATGATAAAAAAAACCATCTTGTTATCCTCGAGGGCAATGATACAATACGTGCCTTGCTGCCCCTTCTGTCACTAGGAAAGGACACCGCAAGATCGAACCCAAAGCTAAGCACTTCTCCCATGGCAAGAAAAACCAATCTAGTAGGCCAAACCAAACTGATAATTCGAAGAGACTTGCAAAGATAACCAATCATACATAAAAGAATTCAGAGAAGATTCAAATATTATTCATAGATAGACTTGATCATAAACCCACAATTCATCGGTCTCAACAAACACACCGCAAAAAGAAGATTACATCAAATAGAAGTCCACAAGAGAGGGGGAGAACATTGTATTGAGATCCAAAAAGAGAGAAGAAGCCATCTAGCTACTAACTATGGACCCGTAGGTCTGAAGTAAACTACTCACACTTCATTGGAGGGGCTTGGATGATGATGTAGAAGCCCTCCATGATCGATGCCCCCTCCGGCGGAGCTCCGGAACAGGCCCCAAGATGGGATCTTATGGATACAGAAAGTTGTGGCGGTGGAATTAGTTTTTTGGCTCCGTCCCCGATCGTTTGGGGATACGTGGATATATATGGGAGGAAGAAGTACGTCGGTGGAGCTTCGAGGGGCCCACGAGGCAGGGGGGCGCGCCCTAGGGGGGGGCGCCCTCCACCCTCGTGACCGCCTCGTGGCTTTCTTGACGGAGGGTCCAAGTCTCCTGGATCTTATCTGATGAGAAAATCACGTTTCCGAAGATTTCATTCCGTTTGGACTCCGTTTGATATTCTGTTTCTCCGAAACACTGAAATAGGCAAAAAACAACAATTCTGGGCTGGGCCTCCGGTTAATAGGTTAGTCCCCCAAAAAATATAAAAGTGGAAAATAAAGCCCAATATAGTCCAAAACAGTAGATAATATAGCATGGAGCAATAAAAAATTATAGATACGTTGGATACGTATCATGTCCATCCTACAGTACGCGGATGATACTATTATCTTCATGGAGCATGACTTGGCGAAAGCAAGGAACATGAAGCTGGTGTTATGCTTGTTCGAACAATTGACCGGGTTAAAGATTAACTTCCATAAAAGCGAATTGTTCTGCTTTGGAAGAGCTAAAGATGAACAAGACGCTTACAAACAATTGTTCGGGTGCGAATTGAGGTATACCAATCCACCATCACAAGCTTACAAATAGATAATGGAAGTGCACTGAGGATCGATTTGAGAAAAAACTATGCTGCTGGAAGGGCAAGCTTATGTCATACAGAGGCTGATGACCCACAAGTATAGGGGTCTATTGTAGCTTTTCGATAAGTAAGAGTGTCGAACCCAACGAGGAGCAGAAGAAAATGATAAGCAATTTTCAGTAAGGTATTCTCTGCAAGCACTGAAATTATCGGTAACAAATAGTTTTGTGATAAGGTAATTTGTAACGAGTAGCAAGTAATAAAAGTAAATAAGGTGCAGCAAGATGGCCCAATCCTTTTTGTAGCAAAGGACAAGCCTGGAAAAACTCTTATATGAAGGAAAGCGCTCCCGAGGACACATGGAAATTATCGTCAAGCTAGTTTTCATCACGTTCATATGATTCGCGTTCGGTACTTTGATAATTTGATATGTGGGTGGACCGATGCTTGGGTACTGTCCTTAATTGGACAAGCATCCCACTTATGGTTAACCCCTATTGTAAGCATCCGCAACTACAACAGAAGTATTAAGGTAAACCTAACCATAGCATGAAACATATGGATCCAAATCAGCCCCTTACGAAGCAACACATAAACTAGGGTTTAAGCTTCTGTCACTCTAGCAACCCATCATCTACTTATTACTTCCCAATGCCTTCCTCTAGGCCCAAACAATGGTGAAGTGTCATGTAGTCGACGTTCACATAACACCACTAGAGGAAAGACAACATACATCTCATCAAAATATCGAACGAATACCAAATTCACATGACTACTTATAGCAAGACTTCTCCCATGTCCTCAGGAACAAACGTAACTACTCGCAAAGCATATTCATGTTCATAATCAGAGGGGTATTAATATGCATAATGGATCTGAACATATGATCTTTCACCAAGTAAACCAACTAGCATCAACTACAAGGAGTAATCAACACTACTAGCAACCCACAGGTACCAATCTGAGGTTTGGATACAAAGATTGGATACAAGAGATGAACTAGGGTTTGAGATGAAATGGTGCTGGTGAAGATGTTGATGGAGATTGACCCCCTCCCGATGAGAGGATCATTGGTGATGACGATGGTGATGATTTCCCCCTCCCGGAGGGAAGTTTCCCCGACAGAACAGCTCTGCCGGAGCCCTAGATTGGTTCCGCCAAGGTTCCGCCTCGTGGCGGCAGAGTTTCTTCCCGAAAGCTTGCTTATTATTTTTTCTCGGACGAAAGCCCTCATATAGTAGAAGATGGGCATCGGAGGGCCACCAGGGGGCCCACGAGGCAGGGGGCACGCCCAGGGGGTAGGGCGTGATAACCCACAAGTATAGGGGGTCGCAACAGTTTTTGATAAGTAAGAGTGTCGAACCCAACGAGGAGCTAAAGGTAGAATAAATATTCCCTCAAGTTCTATCGACCATCGATACAACTCTACGCACGCTTGACGTTCGCTTTACCTAGAACAAGTATGAAACTAGAAGTACTTTGTAGGTGTTGTTGGATAGGTTTGCAAGATAATAAAGAACGCGTAAATAAAAAGTAGGGGCTGTTTAGAATAAGAAACAATAAAGTAAATATAGAGAGTGTGGAAAAGTGGTGGTAGGAGTTGCGAAATTGCCCCTTAAGCAATTGGCTACTTTACTAGACCGATAGCAAGTATTATGTGGGAGAGGCCACTGCTAGCATGTCATCCCTGACTTGGAATTCTATGCACTTATGATTGGAACTATTAGCAAGCAATTCGCAACTACTAACGTTCATTAAGGTAAAACCCAACCATAGCATTAAGATATATTGGCCCCCCTTCAATCCCATATGCATCAATTTCTATGCTAGGTTGAAGCTTCTGTCACTCTTGCCCTCCAATACATAGTCCTATCAACATACAACTAACCCTAGGGTGTGATCCATGCGTGCAACCATATGATGGGCACCAAAGGACAGCAACATAACCACAAGAAAATTAAATCAATCATAGCAATTCATCAACCACCGATAGGACAACAAAAATCTACTCAGACATCATAGGATGGCAACACATCATTGGATAATAATATGAAGCATAAAGCACCATGTTCAAATAGAGAGTACAGTGGGTTGCGGGAGAGTGGACCGCTGTAGATAGAGGGGGAAGGTGATGGAGATGTTGGTGAAGATGGCGGAGATGTTGGTGTAGATCGCGGTGATGATGATGGCCCCCGGCGGCATTCCGGTGCCACCGGAAGCGAGGGGGAGAGAGCCCCCCTCCTTCTTCTTCTTCCTTGACCTCCTCCCTAGATGGGAGAAGGGTTTCCCCTCTGGTCCATGGCCTCCATGGCACGGGAGGGGCGAGAGCCCCTCCGAGATTGGATCTGTCTCTCTGTCTCTCTCTATTTCTGCGTTCTCAGATTCTTCCCTTTCACCGTTTCTTATATTCCCGGAGATCCATAACTCCGATTGGGCTGAAATTTTGACATGATCTCTATCCAGAAATTAGCTTTCTTGCAGCGAAAGAAGGGCACCAACCACCTTACGGGGTGGCCACGAGGGTCAAGGGCGCGCCCCCTACCTCGTGGGCCCCTCGAGCATCGTCTCGCGTGGATTCTTCTTCCCAAAAATCATATATATTCCAAAAAAATCTCCGTCAGTTTTTATTCCGTTTGGACTCCATTTGATATGGATATTCTGCGAAACAAAAAACATGCAACAAATAGGAACTGGCACTGGGCACTGGATCAATATGTTAGTCCCAAAAATAGTATAAAAAGTTGCCAAAAGTATATGAAAGTTGAATAATATTGGCATGGAACAATCAAAAATTATAGATACGACGGAGACGTATCAGCATCCCCGAGCTTAATTCCTGCTCGTCCTCGAGTAGGTAAATGATAAAAAAGATAATTTTTGATGTGGAATGCTACCTTGCATAATCTTGATCATATGTCTAATCATGGCATGAATATTAAGACACGAGTGATTCAAAGCAATAGTCTATCCTTTGACATTAAGACAATAATACTTCAAGCATACAAATAAAGCAATCATGTATTTTCAAAATAACATGGCCAAAGAAAGTTATCCCTACAAAATCATATAGTCTGGCTATGCTCCATCTTCACCACACAAAATATTCAAATCATGCACAACCCCGATGACAAGCCAAGCAATTGTTTCATACTTTTGACGTTCTCAAACCTTTTCAACTTTCACGCAATACATGAGCGTGAGCCATGGACATAGCACTATAGGTGGAATAGAATATGATGGTGGAGGAGACAAAAAGGAGAAGATAGTCTCACATCAACTAGGCGTATCAACGGGCTATGGAGATGCCGATCAATAGATATCAATGTGAGTGAGTAGGGATTGCCATGCAACGGATGCACTAGAGCTATAAGTGTATGAAAGTTCTAACTAAAACTAAGTGGGTGTGCATCCAACTTGCTTGCTCATGAAGACCTCGGGCATTTGAGGAAGCCCATCATCGGAATATACAAGCCAAGTTCTATAATGAAAATTCCCACTAGTATATGAAAGTGATAACTCAAGAGACTCTCTATATGAAGAACATGGTGCTACTTTGAAGCACAAGTGTGGAAAAAGGATAGTAGCACTGCCCCTTCTCTCTTTTTCTCTCATTTTTTTGTTTTCTTTTCCCTTTTTTTCTTTTTTTGGGGCCTTCTCCTTTTATTTTGGCCTTTCTCTTTTTTTGGTTTTTTATTTTTTTTATTTTTTCGTCCAGAGTCTCATCCCAACTTGTGGGGGAATCATAGTCTCCATCATCCTTTCCTCACTAGGGCAATGCTCTAATAATGGTGATCATCACACTTTTATTTACTTACAACTCGATATTACAACTCGATATCAAAACAAAGATATGACTCTATATGAATGCCTCCGGCAGTGTACCGGAATGTGCAATGATCTAGCGTAGCAATGACATCAAAAAAACGGACAAGCCATGAAAACATCATGCTAGCTATCTTACGATCATGCAAAGCAATATGACAATGAATGCTCAAGTCATGTATATGATGATGATGAAAGTTGCATGGCAATATATCTCGGAATGGCTATGGAAACGCCATGATAGGTAGGTATGGTGGCTGTTTTGAGGAAGGTATATGGTGGGTTTATGGTACAGGCGAAAGTTGCGCGGTACTAGAGAGGCTAGCAATGGTGGAAGGGTGAGAGTGCGTATAATCCATGGACTCAACATTAGTCATAAAGAACTCACATACTTATTGCAAAAATCTATTAGTCATCGAAACAAAGTACTACGCTCATGCTCCTAGGGGGATAGATTGGTAGGAAAAGACCATCGCTCGTCCCCGGCCGCCACTCATAAGGAAGACAATAAATAAATAAATCATGCTCCGACTTCATCACATAACGGTTCACCATACGTGCATGCTTCGGGAATCACAAACCTCAACACAAGTATTTCTACAATCCACAACTACCCACTAGCATGAATCTAATATCACCATCTTTATATCGCAAAACTATTGCAAGGAATCAAACACATCATATTCAGCGATCTACAAGTTTATGTAGGATTTTGTGACTAACCATGTGAATGACCAGTTCCTGCCATCTCTCTAAATAGATATAAGTAAAGCAAGAGAGTTTAATTCTTTCGACAAAAGATATGCCTGTGCTCTAACAAATATAAGTGAAGTAAAAGAGCATTATACAAATGGCGGTTTTCTATGTAAAGAGAAACAGGCAATCCAAACTTCAAATGATATAAGTGAAGCACATGAAGCATTCTATAAAGCCATACTCAAAAGATATAAGTGAAGTGCAATGAGCATTCTATAAATCAACCAAGGACTATCTCATACCAGCATGGTGCATAAAAATAAAAATAAAAACCTAAATGCAAAAGACGCTCCAAGACTTGCACATATCACATGAACGAAACGAATCCGAAAACATACCGATATTTGTTGAAGAAAGAGGGGATGCCTCCCGAGCATCCCCAAGCTTAGACGCTTGAGTCTCCTTGAATATTTACTTGGGGTGCCTCGGACATCCCCAAGCTTGAGCTCTTGCCTCTCTTCCTTCTTCTCACATCGAGACCTTCTCAATCATCGAACACTTCATCCACACAAAACTTCAACAGAAAACTCGTAAGATCCGTTAGTATAATAAAGCAAATCACTACTGTAAGTACTGTTGCAAACCAATTCATATTTTGTTTTTGCATTGTGTCTACTGTAATATAACTTTTTCATGGCTTAATACACTGATATAAATTGATAGTTTCATCAAAACAAGCAAACTATGCATCAAAAACAGAATCTGTCTAAAACAAAACAGTCTGTAATAATCTGAACATTCACCATACTTCTTATACTTGAAAAATTCTAACAAAATTAGGAAAAATAAACAATTTGTATAGGAAGACATTGCAAAAAGAATCAGAACCATTTGACGTTCCAGCTAGAAATGTAAAATCGCGCACTATAGCCAAAGTTTCTATCCTGCACCGCACAAACCATCAAGCAAATGTAAACATCCTAAAGGCAAACCTTGGCACATAATTTTTATAATACAAAGGAATTGTACAAGGGGATAATTATTTTTGTTGAAAAGTTTCTGTAATCAAGATTCACAAAGTTGCCGTGAGCATGAACAAAGTTCAAGGAGCTCTCCCACTTCAACAGTGCTTGTCTTTCTCACTTTCACTTTCCTTTTTGAAAAGTTTTGGGTTCTCCTCTTTATTTTTGTTGTTTTTAAACTATATGAAAGCACTCAACAGAAATAAATGACTCTCTAAAACTTCCGGGTTGTCTCCCTGGCAGCGCTTTCTTTAAAGCCATTAAGCTAGGCATGTAGTGCTCTAGTAGTGAATCCACCCGGATCCCAAGGTATATCAAAGCCAATTTTAATTAACAATGATTTGTAATTTAGTAGTGAGAACAAAGCAACATATATCAAGCAATGACGAAGTCTAACTCTCTTCCTATGCATTGGCATGTCATAAAAGAACAATTCATGCACACCTAGTAAAGGCCAATGCATAGTATAAACAGTTTCTTGCAATTTTATCATGTTGGAAACATAGAGAGGTGGAGATATAGTTCATCTCTCATAATAATTGCAAGTAGGAGCAGCAAGCAGATGCATATTATATCTATCAAAATCATCATGTGTAGTAGTAAAAGACAACCCATCAATATAATCCTTAATAAGGGCAAACTTCTCCGATATAGTGTAGTCGGGAGAATTCAAAAAGATAATAGGACTATCATGTGTGGGTGCAATAGCAACAATTTCATGTTTAACATAAGGAACTATATCAAGTTCATCTCCATAAGCATAATTCATATTGGCTTCTTGGCCACAAGCATCATCAAAAAGGGATATTTCAAAAGAATCATAGGGATCATAACAGTCATCATAGCAATCATCCTTTGGTAAGCACGAAGGGGAATTAAACAATGTATGAGTTGAAGAGTTACTCTCATTAGAAGGTGCGCACGGGTGATCAATCCGCTCTTCCTCCTTTTGTTCTTCGCTCTCCTCCTCATCTTTTTCATCCAATGAGCTCACAGTGTCATCAACTTCTTCTTTCATAGATTCCTGCAAAATATTAGTCTCTTCTTGGACAGCGGAGACTTTCTTAATAAGTGCATTAATTTCATAATTCTATTCATAATTCTCATAGCAATATTTGAGGATAGCTAAATTTTCAGATCTATAACAAGCATCATCAATATCACCAAACTCTTTAAACATAGATTCAATTTCATAAGCACCCATAAAAGCAACAAATTCTTCTATTTGTTCCACATCATAGTAATCATATATACCTCTAGCATAAGAAGCCAAGGTTTAATTATCATTAAATTTGCATGAAAAGGGAAGGTGTGGAGAATTCATCCTAGAGCAACAAGTATAATCATATTCCGAGCATAGTTGTCTAGCATACCACTTCAATATATAAATTTGATCCCATAATAGTTTCCCTTTTTGTGTCAAGCGATAATTCCTAAAGTATTCACGTTGATCCAACGTTACTCCCATTACATAATTAAATGGGGTTTTCTCAGGATTATTAAAGTAGTACATAATATCTTTCACATAACCAACATCGAGGGTTTTAGGAGGTTCCCCATCTCCATAAGCAGAAAGTACACCTAATTTTTTTGGTATTTCGTGTTCCATATCCATAACAAAAGATAAAGAACAACTAAGAACAGCAAATAAAAATTACTTAGTGATAAAGCAAACAAGCACACACGAGAATATTCACCCCACACTATTGCTCCCCGGCAACGGCGCCAGAAAAAGGTCTTGATAACCCACAAGTATAGGGGGTCGCAAAAGTTTTCGATAAGTAAGAGTGTCGAACCCAACGAGGAGCTAAAGGTAGAATAAATATTCCCTCAAGTTCTATCGACCACCGATACAACTCTACGCACGCTTGATGTTCGCTTTACTTAGAACAAGTATGAAACTAGAAGTACTTTGTAGGTGTTGTTGGATAGGTTTGCAAGATAATAAAGAACGCGTAAATAAAAAGTAGGGGATGTTTAGAATAAGAAACAATAAAGTAAATATAGCGAGTGTGGAAAAGTGGTGGTAGGAGTTGTGAAATTGCCCCTTAAGCAATTGACTACTTTACTAGACCGATAACAAGTATTATGTGGGAGAGGCCACTTCTAGCATGTCATCCCTGACTTGGAATTCTATGCACTTATGATTGGAACTATTAGCAAGCAATTCGCAACTACTAACGTTCATTAAGGTAAAACCCAACCATAGCATTAAGATATATTGGTCCCCCTTCAATCCCGTATGCATCAATTTCTATGCTAGGTTGAAGCTTCTGTCACTCTTGCCCTCCAATACATAGTCCTATCAACATACAACTAACCCTAGGGTGTGATCCATGTGCGCAATCATATAATGGGCACCAAAGGACAGCAACATAACCACAAGAAAATTAAATCAATCATAGCAATTCATCAACCACCGATAGGATAACAAAAATCTACTCAGACATCATAGGATGGCAACACATCATTGGATAATAATATGAAGCATAAAGCACCATGTTCAAGTAGAGGGTAGAGTGGGTTGAGGGAGAGTGGACCGCTGTAGATAGAGATGGAAGGTTATGGAGATGTTGGTGAAGATGGCGGAGGTGTTGGTGTAGATCGCGGTGATGATGATGGCCCCCGACGGCATTCCGGTGCCACCGGAAGCGAGGGGGAGAGAGCCCCCCTCCTTCTTCTTCTTCCTTGACCTCCTCCCTAGATGGGAGAAGGGTTTCCCCTATGGTCCATGGCCTCCATGGCACGGGAGGGGCGAGAGCCCCTCCGAGATTGGATCTGTCTCTCTGTCTCTCTCTGTTTCTGCGTTCTCAGATTCTTCTCTTTCACCGTTTCTTATATTCCCGGAGGTCCGTAACTCCGATTGGGCTGAAATTTTGACACAATCTCTATCCGGAAATTAGCTTTCTTGCGGCGAAAGAAGGGCAGCAACCGCCTTACGGGGTGGCCACGAGGGTCAGGGGCGCGCCTGACACCCTGGGGCGTGCCCCTACCTCGTGGGCCCCTCGAGCATCGTCTCGCATGGATTCTTCTTCTGAAAAATCATATATATTCCAAAAAAAATCTCCGTCAGTTTTTATTCCGTTTGGACTCTGTTTGATATGGATATTCTGCGAAACAAAAAACATGCAATAAACAGGAACTGGCACTGGGCACTGGATCAATATGTTAGTCCCAAAAATAGTATAAAAAGTTGCCAAAAGTATATGAAAGTTGAATAATATTGGCATGGAACAATCAAAAATTATAGATACGACAGAGACGTATCAGGGCGCGCCCCCACCCTCATGGCCAGGGTGTGCCCCCCCTCTGGAACTTTCTTCACTCAGTATTTTTTATATATTCTGGAAATAACTTCCATGAAGTTTCAGGACTTTTGGAGTTGTGCAGAATAGGTCCCTAGTATTTGCTCCTTTTCCAGCTCAGAATCCCAGCTGCCGGCATTCTCCCTCTTCATGTAAACCTTGTAAAATAAGAGAGAATAGGCATAAGTGTTGTGACATAATGTGTAATAACAGCCCATAATGCAATAAATATCGATATAAAAACATGATGCAAAATGGACGTATCAACTCCCCCAAGCTTAGACCTCGCTTGTCCTCAAGCGAAAGCCGAAATCGAAAAATATGTCCACATGTTCGGAGATAGAGGTGTCGATAAAAATAAAATACGGACATGAGGGCATCATGATCATTCTTAGAACAACACACACACACACACACACATATATATATATATTGTCATATGATCTCTTATGCTAAAGTAACAATTCAATCGCAATTTCAAGTATGAATCATAAACTTCATTGAAAACTAACAAACTCTGATCTCAGTCATTGAGGCAATTGCAATTTATCATAACATAGGAAAGAGTCAATATAAGAGCTTTTCAGCAAGTCCACATACTCAACTATTATTTAGTCTTTCACAATTGCTAACACTCACGCAATACTTATGGGTATGGAGTTTTAATCGGACACAAAGAAAGATAGGGGCTTATAGTGTTGCCTCCCAACTTTTTACCTCAAGGATAGTGTCAACAATAAGTTCATGCAAACCCACATCCAATTAGCCATATATATCAGGATCTTTCCAACACATTGTGCTTGCCAAAGGATAAAATGTAAAAAGGAAAGGTGGATATCACCATGACTCTTTGCATGAAGTATAAGACAAGAATAAAAGATAGGCCCTTCGCAGAGGGAAGCAGAGGTTGTCATGCGCTTTTATGGTTGGATGCATGAAATCTTAATGCAAAAGAACGTCACTTTATATTGCCACTTGTGATGTGGACCTTTATTATGCAGCCCGTCGCTTTTATTTCTTCCACATCACAAGATCGTATAAAGCTTATTTTCTCCACACTAATAAGTCATACATATTTAGAGAGCAATTTTTATTGCTTGCACCGATGACAACTTACTTGATGGATCTTACTCAATCCATAGGTAGATATGGTGGACCCTCATGGCAAAACTGGGTTTATGGATATTTGGAAGCACAAGTAGTATATCTACTTGGTACACAGAAATTGGCTAGCATGAGAGGTAAAGGCAAGCTCAACATGTTGGATGATCCATGACAATATAATTTATCTCAGATGTAAGAAACTATAACCCATTACGTTGTCTTCCTTGTCCAACGTCAACTCTTTAGCATGTCATACTTTAATGAGTGCTCACAATCATAAAAGATGTCCAAGATAGTATATTTATATGCGAACCTCTCTTTCTTTATTACTTCCTATTAATTGCAACGATGACCAAAACTATGTTTGTCAACTCTCAACAACTTTTATTCATCATACTCTTTATATATGAGCTCATTACTCTCCATAAGATCCATATGATCTCTTTGTTTCTTTTTATTTCTTCTCTTTTATTTTATTCCCTCAAGATCATAGCAAGGTAATCAAGCCCTTGACTCAACACTAATCATTATTATATATAGCTCACAGACTCGATTACACAAGAAGATCATAAAGCAAAACTCACAACTAGATCATACTAAAACTTTATTATACTAGATCAAGATATTATCAAAAGGATCAAACTAAGAAAAACGGTAAAGATAAAAGTGATGGTGATACGATACCGGGGCACTCCCCCAAGCTTGGCAGTTGCCAAGGGGAGTGCCCATACCCGTGTGATTATATCTCTTTTGCCGGTGAAGGAGATAGAGTTGTTGATGATGCAGGTTTGTCGTCCCTCTTCAAAGGCATATGCTCACCATCATAGAAGGATGATCGAGTCTCTGGAATCCTCAAATCTGCAGCCAAACTCATCCTCTTGAATCTATATTCATACTCACAGTTTTGGTTTTGTAGGTCATAGATCTGGGCTTGGAGGTGCTCGATTTTCTCGTGAAGCTTGAAGATGGCCTCCCCAATGTCCTTGGCGTCCAGCTTGTTGTTGGTGGTGAATTCCGTGATCATTGTGTGATTGGAGTCGAGTCCATGCTCCACCATCTCCTGACACTTGAAAACTTGTTGCTCCATCGCCTCGAGCCTTGTCTCCACGCTTCCGGTCCTCCTCTGTCCCTCCACATCACGGATGTGCAACAACCCCTCACGCATCTCAATGGTTTGAGGGTGTTGCAGCACTTCCGCGAGGTAGGGGTTGATGACCTTCTCACAGAACTTGTCCTTGGGGGCACTTGAAGACGCCATGGCGATCTAGATCTGTCAGAAAAACAACTCGAAACAAAGACAGGAGATATTTGCGTGATACGGTGGTCAAAACCTTCGAGAGATTATATAATGAATTTTTACCGACCAAAAGGAGTATCGTGCAAGAAAATGGAGTCCAGAGAGCACACGAAGGGGGCGCGCCCTCCACCCTCGTGGAATCCTCGTGTCCTTTCCGGTCTGCTTCTTATTTTCCTATTTTCTTAAATATTCCAAAACGGAGAAAAATTGCCATTAGGACTGTTTTGGAGTCGGTTTACTTACCGTACCATGTACCTATTCCTTTTTGGGGTCTGAAACATTCCGGAAAGTGTCTCTTATGTATTCCTCCGGGGTTACGGTTTCAATAATATTAGTTTCAACATTTATGGGATTACCTGAGATATAATGTTTGATTCTTTGACCGTTCACCACCTTCGGATTTGTGCCTTCAAAATTGTTGATTTTTATGGCACCGGAACAATAGACCTCCTCGATAACATACAGACCTTCTCATTTAGAGAGAAGCTTGCCTGCAAAAAAATCTTAAACGAGAGTTGTATAGCAATACATAATCACCTATATTAAACTCACACTTTTGTATCCTTTTGTCATGCCATCTTTTAACCTTTTCTTTAAACAGTTTGGCATTCTCATAGGCTTGGGTTCTCCATTCATCAAGTGAGCTAATGTCAAATGACCTTTTCTCACCGGCAGATTTGAAATCATAGTTGAGCTCTTTGATAGCCCAATATGCCTTATGTTCTAGTTCGAGAGGTAAGTGACAAGCTTTACCATAAACCATTTTATAAGGAGACATACCCATAGGAGTTTTATATGCAGTTCTATAAGCCCATAATGCATCATCAAGTTTCTTGGACCAATTCTTTCTAGATCTATTAACAGTCTTTTGCAAAATTAATTTGAGCTCTCTATTACTCAATTCTACTTGACCACTAGACTGTGGATGATATGGAGATGCAATTCTATGATTAACATCATACTTAGCAAGCATTTACGAAAAGCACCATGAATAAAATGTGAACCGCCATCAGTCATTAAGTATCTAGGGACTCCAAACCTCGGAAAATAACTTCTTTAAGCATCTTAATAGAGGTGTTATGATTAGCACTGCTAGTTGGAATAGCTTCTACCCACTTAGTAACATAATCAACATCAACTAAAATACGTGTATACCCATTAGAGGAAGGAAAAGGTCCCATACAATCAAAGCCCCAAACATCAAATGCTTCAATAACAAGTGAATAATTCATAGGCATTTCTTGACGTCTACTAATATTACCAATTCTTTGACATTCATCACAAGACAAGACAAACTTACGGGCATCTTTGAAGAGAGTAGACCAATAAAAACTGGATTGCAATACCTTGTGTGCAGTTCTATCTCCAGCATGGTGTCCTCCATAAGCTTCGGAGTGACACTTGCATAGGATCTGTTCCTGTTCATGCTCAGGTACACAACGTCTAATAACACCATCTACTCCTTCTTTATAAAGATGTGGGTCATCCCAGAAGTAATGTCTTAAATCATAGAAAAACTTTTTCTTTTGCTGGTATGTGAAACTAGGTGGTATAAATTTAGCAACAATGTAATTAGCATAATCAACATACCATGGAGCAGTGTGAGAAGCATTTATGACAGCTAATTGTTCATCAGGAAAGCTATCATCAATAGGTAGTGGGTCATTAAGAACATTCTCTAACCTAGACAAGTTGTCTGCAATGGGGTTCTCAGCTCTCTTTCTATCAATAATATGCAAATCAAATTCTTGTAGCAGGAGAACCCATCTAATAAGTCTAGGTTTAGCATCTTTCTTTTCCATAAGATATTTGATAGCAGCATGATCAGTGTGAATAGTCCCTTTAGAATCAACAATATAAGGTCCGAGCTTATCACAAGCAAATACAACTGCTAAGAATTCCTTTTCAGTAGTAGCATAATTTCTCTGGGCATTGTCTAGAGTTTTACTAGCATATTGAATAACATTTGATTTTTTATCAACTCTTTGTCCTAGAATAGCCCCTATAGCATAATCACTAGCATCACACATAATTTCAAATGGTAAGTTCCAATCAGGTGGCTGAACAATAGGTGCAGAAATCAGGGCTTTCTTAAGTATTTCAAATGCTTCTACACAATCATCATCAAAGACAAAATGAATATCTTTTTGTAATAGGTTAGTCAGAGGCCGGGAAATTTTTGAGAAGTCCTTAATGAACATCCTATAAAAACCGGCATGACCAAGGAAACTTCTTATACCTTTGATGTCCTTGGGACACGACATCTTTTCAATAGCATTAACTTTAGCTTTGTCAACTTCAATACCTCTTTTAGAAATTTTATGCCCCAAGACAATACCTTCATTAACCATAAAGTGGCACTTCTCCCAATTCAAGACAAGGTTAGTTTCTTCACATCTCTGCAAAACTCGATCAAGGTTGCTCAAGCAATCATCAAAAGAGGATCCATAAACAGAGAAATCATCCATGAAAACTTCACAAATCTTTTCACAAAAGTCAGAGAATATAGCCATCATGCATCTTTGAAAGGTAGCAGGTGCATTACATAAACCAAAATGCATACGTCTATAAGCAAAGGTACCGAAAGGGCAAGTAAAAGTAGTATTTTCCTGATCATCAGCTGACACGGGTATTTGAGAGAAACCAGAGTAACCATCTAGAAAGCAAAAATGTGTATGTTTGGATAATCTTTCTAGCATTTGATCAATGAAAGGCAAAGGGTAATGATCTTTTTTAGTAGCTTTATTTAATTTGTGGAAATCAATCACCATCCGATAGCCTGTAATAATTCTTTGCGGAATCAATTCATCTTTATCATTAGGAACGACAGTAATACCTCCCTTCTTAGGGACACAATGGACAGGGCTTACCCACTGACTATCAGCAACGAGATAAATTATACCTGCTTCAAGGAGCTTTAATATTTCTTTTCTTACCACTTCTTTCATCTTAGGATTCAACCGTTGTTGGTGATCAATAACTGGTTTGGTGTCTTTCTCCAAATTTATTTTGTGTTGACATAGAGTGGGACTAATGCCCTTAAGATCATCAAGAGTATATCCAATAGCAGCACGGTGCTTCTTCAGAGTTTTCAATAATTTCTCTTCTTCATGCTCTGAAAGGTTAGCACTAATAATAACATGATATATCTTCTTTTCATCAAGATAAGCATATTTAAGAGTATCAGGCAATGGTTTAAGCTCAAACACGGGATCACACTTGGGTGGAGGAGGATCCCCTAGGATTTCAACAGGCAAGTTGTGTTTCAAAATAGGTCCCTGTTTAAAGAATACTTCATCTATTTCCCTTCTTTCGTTCATGAACATATCATTTTCATGATCTAGCAAATATTGTTCTAAAGGATCAGTAGGAGGCACGACAATAGAAGCAAGCCCAATAATTTCATCTTTACTAGGCAATTCTTTATCATGGGGTTGTCTATGAAATTTAGCAAAATTAAACTCATGAGACATATCCCCTAAACCAATAGAAACAATATCCGTATTGCAGTCTATCTTAGCATTAACAGTATTCAAGAAGGGTCTACCAAATATAATGGGACAAAAGCTATCTTGTGGGGAACCAAGAACAAGAAAATCAGCATGATATTTAACCTTCCCACACAAGACTTCAACATCTCTAACAATCCCAATTAGTGAAATAGTATCTCTATTGGCAAGCTTAATGGTAACATCTATCTCTTCTATCTCAGCAGGTGCAATATCATGCATAATTTCTTGGTATAAGGAATGATGTATTGCACTTGCACTAGCACCCATATCACATAAGCCATGATAGCAATGATATCCTATTTTAACAGAAATAACATGCATGCCTACAACAGGTCTATGTTTATTTTTAGCATCAGGTCTAGCAATTCTCGCAGCTTCATTGCAGAAGTAAATAACATGCCCATCAATATTATCGGCCAAGAGATCTTTAACCATAGCAATACTAGGTTCAACTTTAATTTGCTCAGGGGGTTTGGGCGTCTTAATATTACTTTTTAACCACAGTTGAAGCTTTAGCATGATCCTTTATTCTAACAAGGAAAGGTGGCTTCTCAATATAAGCAGCAGGAACAACAGGATCATCATAAGTGATAGTCTCTTCTTCAACTTTAATAGGTGCAACTACTTTTACTTCAATGGGAGGATTATATTTAAACCACTTCTCCTTAGGAAGATCAACATGAGTAGCAAAGTATTCACAGAAAGAAGCTACTATCTCAGAGTCAAGTCCATATTTGGTGCTAAATTCACGGAAAACATCGGTATCCATAAAAGATTTAACACAATCAAACTTAGCTGTTATACTTGACTCCTTACCTTCGTCGAGGTCCCAATCTTCAGAGTTGCATTTAATTCTTTCCAATAAATCCCATTTGAATTCAATATTATTCATCATAAAAGATCCCATACAAGAAGTATCGAGCATGGAGCGATTACTGAGAGAAAGCTAAGCATAATTTTTTTGAATAATCATTTCTTTTGAGAGCTCATGATTGGGGCATGATGTCTACTACACAACCTTCTTCTTGTAGACGTTGTTGGGCCTCCAAGTGCAGAGGTTTGTAGGACAATAGCAAATTTCCCTCAAGTGGATGACCTAAGGTTTATCAATCCGTAGGAGGCGTAGGATGAAGATGGTCTCTCTCAAGCAACCCTGCAACCAAATAACAAAGAGTCTCTTGTGTCCCCAACACACCCAATACAATGGTAAATTGTATAGGTGCACTAGTTCGGCGAAGAGATGGTGATACAAGTGCAATATGGATAGTAGATAATGGTTTTTGAAATCTGAAATAATAAAAACAGTAAGGTAGCAAGTGATAAAAGTGAGCGTAAACGGTATTGCAATGATGGTAAACAAGGCCTAGGGTTCATACTTTCGCTAGTGTAAGTTCCCTCAACAATACTAACATAATTGGATCACATAACTATCCCTCAACATGCAACAAAGAGTCACTCCAAAGTCAGTAATAGCAGAGAACGAACGAAGAGATTATGGTAGGATACGAAACCACCTCAAAGTTATTCTTTCCAATCAATCCGTTGGGCTATTCCTATAAGTGTCACAAACAGCCCTAGAGTTCGTACTAGAATAACACCTTAAGACACAAATCAACCAAAACCCTAATGTCACCTAGATACTCCAATGTCACCTCAAGTATCCGTGGGTATGATTATACGATATGCATCACACAATCTCAAATTCATCTATTCAACCAACACAAAGGACCTCAAAGAGTGCCCCAAAGTTCTACCGGAGAATCACGACGAAAACGTGTGCCAACCCCTATGCATAGGTTCATGGGCGGAACCCGCAAGTTGGTCACCAAAACATACATCAAGTGGCACGTGGTATCCCATTGTCACCACAGATATCCACGGCAAGACATACATCAAGTGTTCTCAAGTCTTTAAAGACTCAATCCGATAAGATTACTTCAAAGGGGAAACTCAATTCATTACAAGAGAGAAGAGGGGGAGGAGAAACATAAGATCCAACTATAATAGCAAAGCTCGCGATACATCAAGATCGTGCCAAATCAAGAACATGAGAGAGAGAGATCAAACACATAGCTACTAGTACATACCCTCAGCCCCAAGGGAGAAATACTCCCTCCTCATCATGGAGAGCACCGGGATGATGAAGATGGCCACCAGAGAGGGATTGCCCCCTCCGGCGAGGTGCGGGAACAGGGTCCCGATTGACTTTTGGTGGCTACGGAGGTTTCTGGCAGCGGAACTCCCGATCTAATCTCTGTTCTGGAAGTTTTAGGTTACGTAGGTATATATGGGTGCAGGAGGTACGTCGGTGGACCGAAAGGGGGGCCACGAGGCAGGGTGGCGCGCCCCCTACCCTCGTGAGCTCCTCCTTCATCTTCTGATGTAGGGTCCAAGTCTATCCGGTAGGTTTCCTTCCAAAAATAACTTCTCCAGTTGATTTCGTTCCGTTTCGACTCCGTTTGATATTCCTTTTCTTCGAAACACTGAAAGAGGCATAAAACAACAAATCTGGGCTGGGCCTCCGGTTAATAGGTTAGTCCCAAAAGTAATATAAAAGTGGAAAATAAAGCCCAATATAGTCCAAAACAGTAGATAAAGTAGCATGGAGCAATCAAAAATTATAGATACGTTGGAGACGTATCAGGCATCCCCAAGCTTAATTCCTGCTCGTCCTCGAGTAGGTAAATGATAAGAAGAGAATTTTTGATGCGGAGTGATACTTTGGCATAATTTCAATGTAAATCTTCTTAATCATGGTATGAATATTCAGATCCGAAAGGTTCAAGACAAAAGTTCATATTGACATAAAAATGCTAATACTTCAAGCATACTAATCAAACAATTATGTCATCTCAAAATAACATGGCCAAAGGAAGTTCATCCCTACAAAATCATATAGTTAGGCTATGCTTCATTTTCGTCACACAAAGATGTTCCCAACTTCTATACCCCCGATGACAAGCCAAGCAATTGTTTCATACTCAAATAATCTCAAACTTTTTCAACCTTCACGCAATACATGAGCGCGAGCCATGGACATAGCACTATGGGTGGTATAGAATATGATGATGGGGATTGTGTGGAGAAGACAAAAAAGGAGAAAGTCTCACATCAACGAGGCTAATCAATGAGCTATGGAGATGCCCATCAATTGATGTTAATGCAAGGATTAGGGATTTCCATGCAACGGATGCACTAGAGTTAAGAATGCTCAACAAAAGAAAACTAGTGGGTGTGCATCCAACTTGCTTGCTCATGAAGACCTAGGGCATTTTGAGGAAGCCCATCGTTGGAATATACAAGCCAAGTTCTATAATGAAAAATTCCCACTAGTATGAACAAGACAACTTATGAGACTCACTATATGAAATCATGGTGCTACTTTGAAGCACAATATGTGAGACTCACTACATGAAGAACAAGGTGCTACTTTGAAGCACAAGTGTGGAAAAAGAGATAGTAGCATTGCCCTTTTTATTTTCTATTTTTTTGGGCCTTTCTTTTTTTTGATTGGGCAATGCTCTAATAATGATGATCATCACACTTCTATTGATTACAACATAATGATTACAACTCGATACTAGAACAAGATATGACTCTATATGAATGCCTCCGGCGGTGTACCGGGATGGTGCAATGAATCAAGAGTGACATGTATGAAAAATAATGCATGGTGGCTTTGCCACAAATACGATGTCAACTACAAGATCATGCAATGGCAATATGACAAAAGTAAAGCATGTCATGATGATGATGATGATGGAAGTTGCATGGCAATATATCTCGGAATGGCTATGGAAATGCCATGATAGGTAGGTATGGTGGCTGTTTTGAGGAAGATATAGGGAGGTTTATGTGTGAAAGAGCGTATCATATCACGGGGTTTGGATGCACCGGCGAAGTTTGCACCAACTCTCAATGTGAGAAAGGGCAATGCACGGTACCGAAGAGGCTAGCAAATGGCGGAAAGGTAAAAGTGCGTATAATCCATGGACTCAACATTAGTCAAAAGAACTCATATACTTATTGCAAAAATTTAGAAGTCATCAAAAATCAAGTACTACGCGCATGCTCCTAGGGGGATAGATTGGTAGGAAAAGACCATCGCTCGTCCCCGACCGCCACTCATAAGGATGCACAAGCCAGGTACACTTCATGCTTCAAATTTGTTACACAACTTTAACCATACGTGCATGCTACGGGACTTGCTAACTTCAACACAAGTATTTCTCAAATTCACAACTACTCAACTAGCACGACTATGATATTATCACCTCCATATCTCAAAACAATTATCAAGCATCAAACTTATCTTAGTATTCAACCCACTAAAAAGAAAGTTTCACATATCTTGAATACCAAGTATATTAACATTAAGCAAATTACCATGCTATTAACGACTCTCAAAATAATCTAAGTGAAGCATGGGAGATCAAGTTTCTTTAAAACAATCCACCACCGTGCTCTAAAAGATCTAAGTGAAGCACTAGAGCAAAAATTATCATGCTCAAAAAGATATAAGTGAAGCACATAGAGTATTCTAACAAATTTCAATTCATGCATGGCTCTCTTAAAAGGTGTGTACAGCAAGGATGATTGTGGTAGACTAACAAGCAAAGACACAAATAATACAAGACGCTCCAAGCAAAACACATATCATGTGGTGAATAAAAATATAGCTCCAAGTAAATTACCGATGGAAGTGGACGAAAGAGGGGATGCCTTCCGGGGCATCCCCAAGCTTTGACTTTTTGGTGTCCTTGGATTATCTTGGGGGTGCCATGGGCATCCCCAAGCTTAGGCTCTTGCCACTCCTTGTTCCATAATCCATCAAAAGAATTCACCCAAAACTTGAAAACTTCACAACACAAAACTCAATAGAAATCTCGTGAGCTCCGTTAGAGAAAGAAAACAAAAGACTACTTTAAGGTACTGTAGTGAACTTGTTCTTTATTCGTATTGGTGTTAAACCTACTGTATTCCAACTTCTCTATGGTTTATAAACTATTTTACTAGCCATAGATTCATCAAAATAAGCAAACAACACACGCAAAACAGAATCTGTCAAAAACAGAACAGTCTATAGTAATCTGTTACTAACGCAAACTTCTGGAACCCAAAAAATTCTACCAAAATTAGACGACCTGGGAAATTTGTTTATTGATCAGCAGCAATTGGAATCACTATTTTATCACGTTCTGGTGATTTTTGACAATTCTGGCACTGAGCGCAAAGATTCTGGAAATTACAGCAAGATCAAATAACTATCTTCCAAGAAGATCTAATAGGTTTAACTTGGCACAAACACTAATTAAAAGATAAAACCACATCTAAACAGAATATAGATTAATTATTTATTACTAAACAGGAACAAAAAGCAAGGAACTAAAATAGAATTGGGTTGCCTCCCAACAAGCGCTATCGTTTAACGCCCCTAGCTAGGCATGATGATTTCAATGAGGCTCACAAAAAGGATAAGAATTGAAACATAAAAAGAGCATCATGAAGAATATGACTAGCACATTTAAGTCTAACATGCTTCCTATGCATAGGGATTTTGTGAGAAAACAACTTGTGGGAACAATAATCAACTAGCATAGGAGGGCAAAACAAGCATAACTTCAAAACTTTAAGCCCACAGAGAGGAAACTTGATATTATTGCAATTCCTACAAGCATATATTCCTCCCTTATAATAATATTCAGTAGCATCATGAATGAATTTAACAATATAACCAGCATCTAAAGCATTCTTTTCATGATCTACAAGCATAGAAATTTTATTACTCTCCACATGAGCAAAATTCTTCTTAATCGGAATAGTGGGAGTATCATAAGAGACTTGAATACTATAAATTGTTTCCACATTAAAAGAGTAATGTTCAGAAAAAGGATAATCATAATCATGACAAGTTTTATAAATATAATCACTACTTTTTATAACATAAGTATCATCACAATAATCATCATAAGTAGGAGGCATGCTATCATCATTATAAACTTGCATATCAAAACTTGGGAGACTAAAAATATCATCTTCATTATTCATAGCTTCCCCAAGCTTGGGACCAACATTAATTGCAGCAAATATATTCTCAAATATGTCATCCTCATCAAACATAGCTTCCCCAAGCTTGGGCCTTTTCATATCATACGCATAATCACTCTCATCATTAATAGTATAGATAGCACCGACAGTATAGCAATTATTATATTCTTTCAAGCAAGTACCAAAAAGATTTTCAAGAACATAAGAAGTATCATTATCTTCCCAATCATAATCATCACAACAAGCAATAGGCATAACGAGATCATCATCAAGTGTATCATCTTCATTTTCATGAGGCACATCAATAATAGGAGCAACGTTATTTGGGAGAGATACCTTTTTACCTCTCTTCCTTTTTCTTTTCTTCTTCTTCACCACATCATGTGTGGGTTCAATCCTCTTTTTGGAGCTCCTTATTAATGAGATTGGTTGAGTAGGAGGCTCTTCCTCGTTACCTGATTCATCATAAGAAATAATAGGAGAATATTGGGAAGTCTCTTCCCTTTCGTTAGCATTCTCTTCATCTTCTATTTGTTTTCTTTTCTTTATGTAATTGGCAATATAAGGATTTTCAATGCAATTCACCGCACAATACATATAAATCTTCTCTAGATCAAAATCAAGAATTTTATCAAGATTAAATTTTGGAATACCCTTAGTTATACGTTTCATTTCTTCATAACCCAAAAGAAGGCCAAGTTCTTTATGATGCTCATGGGTACTCAAATTATCACAATATTTGGACACGACTTGATCATGAAACAAATAGCATTGGAGCTTTAAATGACCATGTTCATTGCAAAGTTTACAAGGGGCACGAAAAATATTGAATCTTTCAGCACATTCATCTAGCTCTTCTTGCAACAATTTGGTTTCTAAGTACTTATGCCTCTTGCAATATCTATCTTCCCTATTTGGTGCGTACTTGAAAACCCAATCTTCTCCACAAAAATTGACATGTTTATAGGAGACATTTTCATCATAACTAGTGCAATCATCATTAGCATCATGGATATTCAAAGAATTCGTACTAACAACATTGCAATCATGCTCATCATTCAAATATTTAGTGCCAAACATTTTATAGATTTCTTCTTCTAGCACTTGAGCACAATTATCCTTTCCATCATACTCATGAAAGATATTAAAAAGATGAAGCATATGAGACAAACTCAATTCCATTTTTTTATAGTTTTCTTTTATAAACTAAACTAGTGATAAAACAAGAAACTAAAAGACTCGATTGCAAGATCTAAAGATATACCTTCAGGCACTCACCTCCCCGGCAACGGCGCCAGAAAAGAGCTTGATGTCTACTACACAACCTTCTTCTTGTAGACGTTGTTGGGCCTCCAAGTGCAGAGGTTTGTAGGACAGTAGCAAATTTCCCTCAAGTGGATGACCTAAGGTTTATCAATCCGTAGGAGGCGTAGGATGAAGATGGTCTCTCTCAAGCAACCCTGCAACCAAATAACAAAGAGTCTCTTGTGTCCCCAACACACCCAATACAATGGTAAATTGTATAGGTGCACTAGTTCGGAGAAGAGATGGTGATACAAGTGCAATATGGATAGTAGATAATGGTTTTTGAAATCTGAAATAATAAAAACAGCAAGGTAGCAAGTGATAAAAGTGAGCGTAAACGGTATTGCAATGATGGTAAACAAGGCCTAGGGTTCATACTTTCGCTAGTGTAAGTTCCCTCAACAATACTAACATAATTGGATCACATAACTATCCCTCAACATGCAACAAAGAGTCACTCCAAAGTCACTAATAGCGGAGAACGAACGAAGAGATTATGGTAGGGTACGAAACCACCTCAAAGTTATTCTTTCCAATCAATCCATTGGGCTATTCCTATAAGTGTCACAAACAGCCCTAGAGTTCGTACTAGAATAACACCTTAAGACACAAATCAACCAAAACCCTAATGTCACCTAGATACTCCAATGTCACCTCAAGTATCCATGGGTATGATTATACGATATGCATCACATAATCTCAGATTCATCTATTCAACCAACACAAAGGACCTCAAAGAGTGCCCCAAAGTCCTACCGGAGAATCACGACGAAAACGTGTGCCAACCCCTATGCATAGGTTCATGGGCAGAACCCGCAAGTTGGTCACCAAAACATACATCAAGTGGCACGTGGTATCCCATTGTCACCACAGATATCCACGGCAAGACATACATCAAGTGTTCTCAAGTCTTTAAAGACTCAATCCGATAAGATTACTTCAAAGGGGAAACTCAATTCATTACAAGAGAGAAGAGGGGGAGGAGAAACATAAGATCCAACTATAATAGCAAAGCTCGCGATACATCAAGATCGTGCCAAATCAAGAACACGAGAGAGAGAGATCAAACACATAGCTACTAGTACATACCCTCAGCCCCAAGGGAGAACTACTCCCTCCTCATCATGGAGAGCACCGGGATGATGAAGATGGCCACCAGAGAGGGATTGCCCCCTCCGGCGAGGTGCGGGAACAGGGTCCCGATTGACTTTTGGTGGCTACGGAGGTTTCTGGCAGCGGAACTCCCGATCTAATCTCTGTTCTGGAAGTTTTAGGTTACGTAGGTATATATGGGTGCAGGAGGTACGTCGGTGGACCGAAAGGGGGGCCACGAGGCAGGGTGGCGCGCCCCCTACCCTCGTGAGCTCCTCCTTCATCTTCTGATGTAGGGTCCAAGTCTATCCGGTAGGTTTCCTTCCAAAAATAACTTCTCCAGTTGATTTCGTTCCGTTTCGACTCCGTTTGATATTCCTTTTCTTCGAAACACTGAAAGAGGCATAAAACAGCAAATCTGGGCTGGGCCTCCAGTTAATAGGTTAGTCCCAAAAGTAATATAAAAGTGGAAAATAAATCCCAATATAGTCCAAAACAGTAGATAAAGTAGCATGGAACAATCAAAAATTATAGATACGTTGGAGACGTATCAGGGCATGAATATAACATTGACTTAAACCTCCCCCAAGCTTGAGCGATGCTTTCTCCTTCGCGAGGCCAAAAATTATATATATAATTACGATCACGATGAGCAAGATGCATAGGATAAAACTTCTGATGAAATTCCAATTTCAATCGCTTGTAGTCTCATGATCCCATATCATCACATAGCCTATACCATGTCAATGCCTCTCCCTTCAAAGATAAAGGGAAGACCTTCTTCTTGATAACATCCTCGGGCATACTTGCAAGCTTAAATAATCCACAAACTTCATCCACATAGATTAAGTGTAAATCGGGATGCAATGTTCCATCTCCTGCAAAATGATTAGCTAGCAGTTTCTCTATCATACCCGAAGGAATTTCAAAGTAAAAAATTTCAGTAGGTTCAGTAGGTTGGGGAGCAACTCTTTGCTCTAATGGTCGGGGTGAAGATACCCCGAACAAGCCCCTCAAAGGATTATGTTCCATAGTAACTAGTGACAGTAAATTTCAGCACACTATATAAAATTTTCCTTACCAAATTCCACCTACCAAAGGCGCTTCACTCCTCGGCAACGGCGCCAGAAAAGAGTCTTGATGACCCACAAGTATAGGGGATCTATCATAGCTTTTCGATAAGTAAGAGTGTCGAACCCAACGAGGAGCAGAAGGAAATGATAAGCAGTTTTCAGTAAGGTATTCTCTGCAAGCACTGAAATTATCGGTAACAGATAGTTTTGTGATAAGGTAATTTGTAATGAGTAGCAAGTAATAAAAGTAAATAAGGTGCAGCAGGATGGCCCAATCCTTTTTGTAGCAAAGGACAAGCCTGGACAAACTCTTATATGAAGGAAAGATCTCCCGAGGACACATGGAAATTATCGTCAAGCTAGTTTTCATCACGTTCATATGATTCACGTTCGGTACTTTGATAATTTGATATGTGGGTGGACCGGTGCTTGTGTATTGTCCTTACTTGGACAAGCATCCCACTTATGATTAACCCCTATTGCAAGCATCTGTAACTACAACAGAAGTATTAAGGTAAACCTAACCATAGCATGAAACACATGGATCCAAATCAGCCCCTTACGAAGCAACACATAAACTAGGGTTTAAGCTTCTATCACTCTAGCAACCCATCATCTACTTATTACTTCCCAATGCCTTCCTCTAGGCCCAAACAATGGTGAAGTGTCATGCAGTCGACGTTCACATAACACCACTAGAGGAAAGACAACATACATCTCTGTCACATCCCTAGCTTCTGGTAATGCTCTAGGCTAGCTTCATGTGTGCATCATGTCTATATTCCGAAAGTTGAAATGAGGAAATTGAAAGCCTCAGAAATCATTTTAATAAAAGGGCAAGAAACCCTAAAATTGCAATTAGTAAATCCAAAATGCCCTAGAAATAGCTCTGACAATTTTGGCAAGAGTTATAAATCAAACCAAAATTTTGGAACATTTCTAAGGGATTATTTGGGCTCTGATTTTAAATCAATATTCTATTTGAATTTGGAGTTATATTCATAATATATAATGAATATATTTTCAAATGCCCTGAGACATTTTATGTATATGAGGAGTAGACCTTAAGTGACATAAAATTATCCAGGGGAGTTTTGGCACTGTTTTCAAATTTGTTTGAATTTGAATTCAGCGGCAATTAAACAAAACAAAACAGAAAAACAGAAACAAAAGAAAAACGGAAGCCCACCGGGCCTCTTACCCGCACCTACCAGGTCCAGCCCACCTACCCCCACCGCGTCGTCTTCCTCCTGCCAGTAGGAGCAGGTGCGTGTCGACGCACGCGCAGCTACGGCCACCTCCTGCTTTGCGCTGGAGGCCCGTCCTTCTCCCTGATCCCGCGTTTGGAGACGCCCAGAGACCCTGTTGGGGAACGTAGCAGAAATTCAAAATTTTCCTACGTATCACCAAGATCTATCTATGGAGAAACCAGCAACGAGGGGAAAGAGAGTGCATCTACATACCCTTGTAGATCGTTAAGCGGAAGCGTTCAAGTGAACGGGGTTGATGGAGTCGTACTCGTCATGATTCAAATCACCGATGATCAAGTGCAGAACGGACGGCACCTCCGCGTTCAACACACGTACAGCCCGATGACGTCTCCCACGCCTTGATCCAGCAAGGAGAGAGGGAGAGGTTGAGGAAGACTCCATCCAGCAGCAGCACAACGGCGTGGTGGTGATGGAGGAGCGTGGCAATCCTGCAGGGCTTCGCCAAGCACCACAGAAGAGGAGGGAGAGAGAGATGCAGGGCTGCACCAACGAGAGATCAAATCACGTGTGTTTTGGGGCAGCCCTAGGCCTCTATTTATATGGGGAAGGGGAGGGGCTGCGCCCCCTCTAGGGTTCCCACCCCTAGGGGGGGCGGCAGCCCTAGATGGGGACAAGGGTGGCGGCCAAGAGGGGAGAGGGGAGGGAGGCGCCACTAGATGGGCCCTAAGGCCCATCCCCTTTAGGGTTTGCCCCCTTCCCACCTCTTAGGCGCCATGGGCCCTTGTGGGAGGTGCACCAGCCCACTAAGGGGCTGGTCCCTCACCACTCTTAGCCCACGCAAGCCTCCGGGGTTGGTGGCCCCACTTGGTGGACCCCCGGGACCCTCCCGGTGGTCCCGGTACGTTACCGATAAACCCCAAAACTCTTCCGGTGACCAAAACAGGACTTCCCATATATAAATCTTTACCTCCGGACCATTCCGGAACTCCTCGTGACGTCCGGGATCTCATCCGGGACTCCGAACAACATTCGGTAACCACATACAAACTTCCTTTATAACCCTAGCGTCATCGAACCTTAAGTGTGTAGACTCTACGGGTTCGGGAGACATGCAGACATGACCGAGACGTTCTCCTGTCAATAACCAATAGCGGGATCTGGATACCCATGATGGCTCCCACATGTTCCACGATGATCTCATCGGATGAACCACGATGTCAAGGACTTAATCAATCCCGTATACAATTCCCTTTGTCTATCGGTATGTTACTTGCCCGAGATTCGATCGTCGGTATCCAATACCTAGTTCAATCTCGTTACCGGCAAGTCTCTTTACTCGTTCCATAACACATCATCCCGTGATCAACTCCTTGGTCACATTGCTCATATGATGATGTCCTACCGAGTGGGCCCAGAGATACCTCTCCGCTTACACGGAGTGACAAATCCCAGTCTCGATTCGTGCCAACCCAACAGACACTTTCAGAGATACCTGTAATGCACCTTTATAATCACCCAGTTACGTTGTGACGTTTGATACACCCAAAGCACTCCTACGGTATCCGGGAGTTGCACAATCTCATGGTCTAAGGAAATGATACTTGACATTAGAAAAGCTTTAGCATACGAACTACACGATCTAGTGCTATGCTTAGGATTGGGTCTTGTCCATCACATCATTCTCCTAATGATGTGATCCCGTTATCAACGACATCCAATGTCCATGGTTAGGAAACCGTAACCATCTATTGATCAATGAGCTAGTCAACTAGAGGCTCACTAGGGACATGGTGTTGTCTATGTATCCACACATGTATCTGAGTTTCCTATCAATACAATTATAGAATGGATAATAAACGATTATCATGAACAAGGAAATATAATAATAACCAATTTATTATTGCCTCTAGGGCATATTTCCAACAGTCTCCCACTTGCACTAGAGTCAATAATCTAGTTCACATCGCCATGTGATTAACACTCACAGGTCACATCGCCATGTGACTAACACCCAAGAGTTTACTAGAGTCAGTAGTCTAGTTCACATCACTATGTGATTAACACTCAATGAGTTTTAGGTTTGATCATGTTGCTTGTGAGAGAGGTTTTAGTCAACGGGTCCGAACCTTTCAGATCCGTGTGTGCTTTACAAATCTCTATGTCATCTCCTAGATGCAGCTACCACGCTCTATTTGGAGCTATTCCAAATAACTGTTCTACTTGGAGTTATTCTAAACTGTTGCTCCATTATACGTATCCGGTATCTCTATCGGAGCTATCCGGATAGGTGTTAAGCTTGCATCGACGTAACCCTTTACGACGAACTCTTTTTACCACCTCCATAACCGAGAAACTTCCTTAGTCCACCAGTTACTAAGGATAACTTTGACCGCTGTCTTGTGATCCATTCATGGATCACTCTTGTACCCCTTGACTGACTCATGGCAAGGCACACTTCAGGTGCGGTACACAGCATAGCATACTGTAGAGCCTATGTCTTAAGCATAGGGGACGACCTTCGTCCTTTCTCTCTATTCTGCCGTGGTCGAGCTTTAAGTCTTAACTTCATACCTTACAACTCAGGCAAGAACTCCTTCTTTGACTGATCCATCTTGAACAACTTCAAGATCATGTCAAGGTATGTGCTCATTTGAAAGTACCATTAAGCGTTTTGATCTATCCTTATAGATCTTGATGCTCAATGCTCAAGTAGCTTAATCCAGGTTTTCCATTGAAAACACTTTCCAAATAACCCTATATGCTTTCCAGAAATTCTACGTCATTTCCGATCAACAATATGTTAAAACATATACTCATCAGAAATTCTATAGTGCTCCCACTCACTTATTTGGAAATACCAGTTTCTCATAAACTTTGTATAAACCCAAAATCTTTGATCATCTTATCAAAGCATACATTCCAACTCCGAGATGCTTACTCCAGTCCTTAGAAGGATTGCTGGAGCTTTGCATACTTATTAGCATCTTTTCAGGATTGACAAAAACCTTCCGGTTGTATCACATACAACCTTTCCTCAAAAATTGTCGAGGAAACAATGTTTTGACATCCTATCTGCAAGATTTCATAAATAATGCAGTGATCGCTAACATAATTCTAACAGACTCTTAGCATCGCTACGAGTGAGAAAATCTCACCGTAGTCAACTCCTTGAACTTGTCAGAAAACATCTTAACGACAAGTCGAGCTTTCTTAATGGTGACATTTACCATCATTGTCCGTCTTCCTTTTAAAATCCATCTGCACTCAATAGCCTCACGACCATCAAGTAGTCCTTCCAAAGTCTACACTTTGTTTTCATATATGGATCCTCTCTCGGATTATATGGCCTTGAGCCATTTATCGGAATCCGGGCCCACCATCGCTTCTCCATAGCTCGTAGGTTCATTGTTGTCTAGCAACATGACTTCCAAGACAGGATTACATACCACTCTGAAGTAGTACGCATCCTTGTCATCCCACGAGGTTTGGGAGTGACTTGATCCGAAGTCTCATGATCACTATCATAAGCTTCCACTTCAATTGGTGTAGGTGCCACAGGAACAACTCTTTGTGCCCTGCTATACACTAGTTGAAGTAACGGTTCAATAACCTCATCAAGTCTCCACCATCCTCCCACTCAATTCTTTCGAGAGAAACTTTTCCTCAAGAAAGGACCCGATTCTAGAAACAATCCCTTATTGCTTTCGGATCTGAGACAGGAGGTATACCCAACTGTTTTGGGTGTCCTATGAAGATGCATTTATCCGCTTTGGGTTCGAGCTTATCAGCCTGAAACTTTTTCACATAAGCGTCGCATCCCCAAACTTTTAAGAAATGACAGCTTAGGTTTCTCTAAACCATAGTTCATACGGTGTCATCTCATCGGAATTATGTGGTGCCCTATTTAAAGTGAATGTGGTTGTCTCTAATGCCTAACCCATAAACTATTGTGGTAATTTGATAAGAGACATCATGGTATGCATCATATCCAATAGGGTGCAGTTATGATGTTCGGACACACCATCACACTATGGTGTTCCAGGCTGTATCAGTTGTGAAACAATTTCCACAATGTCTTAATTCCGTGCCAAACTCGCAATTCAGATATTCATCTCTATGATCATATCATAGATCTTTTATCCTCTTGTCACGATGATCTTTCAACTTCACACTGAAATTACTTGAACCTTTCAATAATTCAGACTCGTGATTCATCAAGTAAATATACTCTACATCTACTCAAATCATCTGTGAAGTAAAAACATAACGATATCCACTACATGCCTCAACACTCATTGGACTGCACACATCAAAATGTATTACTTCCAGCAAGTAGCTTTCTGGTTCCATTTTACTGAAAACGAGGCTTTCAGTCATCTTGCCCATGTGGTATGATTTGCATGTCTCAAGTGATTCAAAATCAAGCGAGTACAAAACGGTCCATTTGCATGGAGTTTCTTCATGCATATACACCACTAGACATGGTTCGCATGTCTCAAACTTTTCAAAAATGAGTGAGTCCAAAGATCCATCAACATGGAGCTTCTTCATGCGTTTTATACCGATATGACTTACGTGGTAGTGCCACAAGTAGGTGGTACTATCATTACTATCTTTTGGCATGAACATGTGTATCACTACGATCGAGATTCAATAAACCATTCATTTTAGGTGTAAGACCATTGAAGGTATTATTCAAATAAACAGAGTAACCATTATTCTCCTTAAATGAATAACCGTATTGCGATAGACATAATCCAATCATGTCTATGCTCAACGCAAACACCAATCTCGATGGTAGAGGGAGCGTGCGATGCTTGATCATATCAACATTGAGAACACTTCCAACACATATCATCAGCTCACCTTTAGCTAGTCTCCGTTTATTCCGTAGCTTTTATTTCGAGTTACTAACACTTAGCAACCGAACCGGTATCTAATACCCTGGTGCTACTAGGAGTACTAGTAAAGTACACATCAACACAATGTATATCCAATATACTTCTATCGACCTTGCCAGCCTTCTCATCTACCAAGTATCTAGGGTAATTCTGCTCCAGTGGCTGTTCCCCTTATTACAGAAGCACTCAGTCTCGGGTTTGGGTTCAACCTTGGGTTTCTTCACTAGAGCAGCAGCTGAATTGCCGTTTCATGAAGTATCCCTTTGTTCCCTTGCCCTTCTTGAAACTAGTGGTTTCACCAACCATCAACAATTGATGCTCCTTCTTGATTTCTACTTTCGCGGTGTCAAACATCGCGAATATCTCAAGGATCATCATATATGTCCCTGATACATTATAGTTCATCACGAAGCTCAAGCAGCTTGGTGGTAATGACTTCGGAGAAACATCACTATCTCATCTGGAAGATTAACTCCCACTTGATTCAAGTGATTGTTGTACTCAGACAATCCGAGCACAAGCTCAACAATTGAGCTTTTCTCCTTAGTTTGCAGGTTAAGAAAATCGTCGGAGGTCTTATACCTCTTGACGTGGGCACGAGCCTGAAATTCCAATTTCAGCCCTCGAAACATCTCATATGTTTCGCGACGTTTCAAAACATCTTTGGTGCCTCAATTCTAAACCATTTAACTGAACTATCACGTAGTTATCAAAACGTGTATGTCAGATGTTCGCAACATCCACAGACAATGTTCGAGGTTCAGCACACTGAGTGGTGCATTAAGGACATAAGCCTTCTAAGAAGCAATGAGGACAATCATCAGTCTACAGACCTAGTCCACATAATTGCTACTATCAACTTTCAACTAATTTTTCTCTAGGAACATATCTAAACAGTAGAACTAAAGCGCGAGCTACGACATAATTTGCGAAGACCTTTTGACTATGTTCAGGATAATTAAGTTCATCTTATGAACTCCCACTTAGATAGACATCCCTCTAGTCATCTAAGTGATTACATGATCCGAGTCAACTAGGCCGTGTCCGATCATCACGTGAGACGGACTAGTCAACGTCGGTGAACATCTTCATGTTGATCGTATCTACTATACGACTCATGCTCGACCTTTCGGTCTTCTGTGTTCCGAGGCCATGTCTATACACATGCTAGGCTCGTCAAGTTAACCCTAAGTGTTTTGCATGTGTAAAACTGTCTTACACCCGTTGTATGTGAACGTAAGGATCTATCACACCCGATCATCACGGCGTGCTTCGAAACGACGAACTGTAGCAACGGTGCACAGTTAGGGGGGAACACTTCTTGAAATTTTAATGAGGGATCATCTTATTTACTACCGTCGTTCTAAGCAAATAAGATGTATAAACATGATAAACATCACATGCAATCAAATAGTGACATGATATGGCCAATATCATATAGCTCCTTTGATCTCCATCTTGGGGCTCCATGATCATCTTGTCACCGGCATGACACCATGATCTCCATCATCATGATCTCCATCATCGTGTCTTCTTGAAGTTGTCACGTCATCTATTACTTCTACTACTACAGCTAACGGTTAGCAATAAAGTAAAGTAATTACATGACGTTTAAGTTGACACGCAGGTCATAAATAAATAAAGACAACTCCTATGGCTCCTGCCGGTTGTCATACTCATCGACGTGCAAGTCGTGATTCCTATTACAAGAACATGATCAATCTCATACATCACATATATCATTCATCACATCCTTTGGCCATATCACATCACATAGCATACCCTGCAAAAACAAGTTAGACGTCCTCTAATTGTTGTTTGCATGTTTTACGTGGCTGCTATGGGTTTCTAGCAAGAACGTTTCTTACCTACGCAAAGACCACAACGTGATATGCCAATTGCTATTTACCCTTCATAAGGACCCTTTTCATCGAATCCGATCCGACTAAAGTGGGAGAGACGGACACCCGCTAGCCACCTTATGCAACTAGTGCATGTCAGTCGGTGGAACCTGTCTCACGTAAGAGTACGTGTAAGGTCGGTCCGGGCCGCTTCATCCCACGATGCCGCCGAATCAAGATAAGACTAGTAACGGCAAGCATATTGAACAAAATCAATGCCCACAACTACTTTGTGTTCTACTCGTGCATAGAATCTACGCATAGACCTAGCTCATGATGCCACTGTTGGGGAACGTAGCAGAAATTCAAAATTTTCCTACGTATCACCAAGATCTATCTATGGAGAAACCAGCAACGAGGGGAAAGAGAGTGCATCTACATACCCTTGTAGATCGTTAAGCGGAAGCGTTCAAGTGAACGGGGTTGATGGAGTCGTACTCGTCGTGATTCAAATCACCGATGATCAAGTGCAGAACGGACGGCACCTCCGCGTTCAACACACGTATAGCCCGATGACGTCTCCCACGCCTTGATCCAGCAAGGAGAGAGGGAGAGGTTGAGGAAGACTCCATCCAGCAGCAGCACAACGGCGTGGTGGTGATGGAGGAGCGTGGCAATCCTGCAGGGCTTCGCCAAGCACCACAGAAGAGGAGGGAGAGAGAGATGCAGGGCTGCACCAGCGAGAGATCAAATCACGTGTGTTTTGGGGCAGCCCTAGGCCTCTATTTATATGGGGAAGGGGAGGGGCTGCGCCCCCTCTAGGGTTCCCACCCCTAGGGGGGGCGGCAGCCCTAGATGGGGACAAGGGTGGCGGCCAAGAGGGGAGAGGGGAGGGAGGCGCCACTAGATGGGCCCTAAGGCCCATCCCCTTTAGGGTTTGCCCCCTTCCCACCTCTTAGGCGCCATGGGCCCTTGTGGGAGGCGCACCAGCCCACTAAGGGGCTGGTCCCTCACCACTCTTAGCCCACGCAAGCCTCCGGGTTGGTGGCCCCACTTGGTGGACCCCCGGGACCCTCCCGGTGGTCCCGGTACGTTACCGATAAACCCCGAAACTCTTCCGGTGACCAAAACAGGACTTCCCATATATAAATCTTTACCTCCGGACCATTCCGGAACTCCTCGTGACGTCCGGGATCTCATCCGGGACTCCGAACAACATTCGGTAACCACATACAAACTTCCTTTATAACCCTAGTCATCGAACCTTAAGTGTGTAGACCCTACGGGTTCGGGAGACATGCAGACATGACCGAGACGTTCTCCGGTCAATAACCAATAGCGGGATCTGGATACCCATGATGGCTCCCACATGTTCCACGATGATCTCATCGGATGAACCACGATGTCAAGGACTTAATCAATCCCGTATACAATTCCCTTTGTCTATCGGTATGTTACTTGCCCGAGATTCGATCGTCGGTATCCAATACCTTGTTCAATCTCGTTACCGGCAAGTCTCTTTACTCGTTCCGTAACACATCATCCCGTGATCAACTCCTTGGTCACATTGCGCATATGATGATGTCCTACCGAGTGGGCCCAGAGATACCTCTCCGCTTACACGGAGTGACAAATCCCAGTCTCGATTCGTGCCAACCCAACAGACACTTTCGGAGATACCTGTAATGCACCTTTATAATCACCCAGTTACGTTGTGACGTTTGATACACCCAAAGCACTCCTACGGTATCCGGGAGTTGCACAATCTCATGGTCTAAGGAAATGATACTTGACATTAGAAAAGCTTTAGCATACGAACTACACGATCTAGTGCTATGGCTTAGGATTGGGTCTTGTCCATCACATCATTCTCCTAATGATGTGATCCCGTTATCAACGACATCCAATGTCCATGGTTAGGAAACCGTAACCATCTATTGATCAACGAGCTAGTCAACTAGAGGCTCACTAGGGACATGGTGTTGTCTATGTATCCACACATGTATCTGAGTTTCCTATCAATACAATTATAGCATGGATAATAAACGATTATCATGAACAAGGAAATATAATAATAACCAATTTATTATTGCCTCTAGGGCATATTTCCAACAGACCCCCTGTCCTCTCTCTCCCTCACTCGCAACCTCTCCCCTCCCCTGGCTCTCTCTCTCTCACTGGCCGAGCGCCACCATCGCTACCCCTCGCTGCCCTCGCGGCCACAGGCCACCCCTTGCCTCCCTAGCCGTCCAACCGCTCCGCCAAGATGTCGCGGGCCTATCCATCGAAGCAAGCGAGCTCGGGACACGCTGCTCCGTCGCCATCGTCTTCGTCTTCAACGTCGGCCACCGGAGGGAGCCGCCATCGATCTGTCGCCTGTCGGTCGTCCCTGAGCTCTTCGAGCCCCAGTTCTACTCCCTGTGAGGCCGCCGTCGTTTCCCCTATCTCCTCTCTGTTAATTTCGTCCCCTAGACCCGATCCCTATCGACGCCGTACTCCGGCCGCCGCCCAACTCGCCGTCCCCGCCGTTGCACGCCACCCCAGCGCCGCCCGAGGCCACCAACGGACGCGCCTCATTGCGCCGCTTCCAACGCGCCCGGCCGCGCGACCTCTTGTTGCCGGAGTTGGCCGGACGAGCAACCTCGCCGTGCTCTATTTACGCCAGTGGTTATAATGCCGGCGATGATGACGTGGACGCGTCATTAGCGGCTAATTGAACCACTAACTAACCCCCCGGCTCGCTGACATGCGGGCCCCGCTGCCTAACTAACCAGCTAACAAAGATAGATTAAGATTAATCTAAACGCAGTGGCCCCACGCGTCACCGTTGACCTCGCTGACGTGGCCGTTGACCGGACCCACCTGTCTGTGACACTAAATGTCACTGGGTCACTGACCAGTGGGTCCCACTGGTCAGGTTTGACCTGGACCGTGCCTCGTTGACATGCTGACGTCATGACGATGTCATGCTGACGCAGTAATTAATTTCTGTTTTAAAACAATTCAGGAAATTCTAGAAAATGACTTAAACTTCAAAAAATCATAGAAATTAAACCGTAACTCCAAATAAAATATTTTATATATGAAAAATTATCAGAAAAATTCAAGGAATCTGTTTATGGCATTTTCATGCATGTTAGAACAACTTATGGCTGCTGTTTAGGCCAATTCACATAAATGGAATTTAAACTCTCACATATGGAGTTTGAATTTGAACCTAGGGTTCAAACCAACTCCATTTAACATGTTGCTAGTTGCATTAGCTCAAACCACAGCATATTGACATGTCATGATCATGCATCATATTGTGCATTGCATTGATTGTGTTTCTTTCTCTGTTGCCGGTATTTGTCCCCTCTCGATAGACGTTGTTTCGACGTTGTGATCGTTGACACTGATGAAGACTCAATGCTATCTTCAGAAGTGCCAGGCAAGCAAAACCCCCTTGTTCATTCCGATACAATCCCACTCTCTCGCTCCTGCTCTCTTTTACTGCTTTAGGACAACAACGATTCAATTGTTACATGCTGCGGTAGTTGAACCCCTTTCCTCTGCATGACCTGTCATTGCCACAGTAAATAGATGAAACCCACTAGCATCAGTAGGAGTTGTTTGAGCCCTGATGTGCCTACTCATTCATGTTTGTTTGTCATGCCTGCTACTGCTTAGAGTTGAGTCAGGCCTGATTCATCGGGGATGAATCGGAGGTGTGTAAACATGTCCTACTGTTGAGAGCTAAGTGTGTGAACACGATTTGGTAAAGGTAGCGGTGAGAGGCCATGTAGGAGTACATGGTGGGTTGTCTCATTGAAACCGTCCTCAGGAACTGAGTTCTGTGTTTGTGATCCATGAAACAGTTACTACCACGCATTGGGCCCGAAACCAATGGACCCTCTCGGCTTCTTGATCACCCTTGTCCTCTGTCCAGGAGTTGCAACTAGTTTCTGGTGTTTATAGGATATGTGTTGGCGGCCGTGCGTAGCGCTGACCCTAGGGGTGGGCTATGATGCTGTAGATACACCGTGGCCGGGCATGCCGGGCGCCTGTTTGGTGTCTCGGAACCCTGTACACATCGTCCATGGCCATATGTGGAAACCTCGACCGGACTCCCTGCGGATGGAACCTGGATAGGCGATAAACCTGGACTAGAGACTTGAGTGTTTAGGTAGGTCGTGGCCGACACCCTCGTTGGGCTTCCGCTTGAAGGTTGCTGAGTACATGTCGTGTAAACGGCGGTAAGTGGTGAGAGCGTGTGTGAAGAAGTACACCCCTACAGGGTTAACATCATCTATTCGAATAGCCGTGTCCGCGGTAATGGACTTCTGGGTTGCCTATAACAGTTCATAGACAAGTGAAAGTGGATACTCTAAAACTCGCAAGATAAGTGTGAGTGCTATGGATGGCCTTCTCGTAGGGAGACGAGAGCGGATCCATAGTGGTGTATTGATATGGTGAATATGTGGACTCGTGTGCGCCACCTCAAAGAGTTGCTTGCAGTCGCAGTTCAGGTTAGCCACTGAGTCAAAGCTAGCTTGCTGCAGTTAAACTCCACCCCCCTTGTTGATACCGATGCATATGTAGCTAGTTCTGATGTAAGTCTTGCTGAGTACCTTTGTACTCACGTTTGCTTAATTTATGTTTTGCAGAGAGACCTCAGTCTCGCTAGTAGTTCCGCGTGGACTTCGACGTTTAGCTTGATACCTCAGCTACGATCTTGTCCCCTCGGCAGGATCTGGTAGATAGTCAGACTTCTTAGCCTTTTTCATTTGTAGATGTCTGTTCTTAGACATGTTAAGCTTCCGCATGTGCTTTGACTTGTATGCTATGATTGTTGGGTCATGAGACCCATGTTTGTAATATCTCGCTCCTCGGAGCCTAATGAATAAATACTTGAGTTGTAGAGTTATGTTGTGATGCCATGTTGTATTTACACATATCGAGCATATTGTGTGTATGATTAAAATGCTTGGTATGTGTGGGATCCGACAATCTAGTTGTTTATCCTTGGCAGCCTCTCTTATGGGGAAATGTAGTCTAGTGCTTCCATGAGCCATAGTAGTCCGCTACAGCCCGGTTCACCGGAGTCCTGTTAGCCCAGCACTACTGCTCAGGACACTTGACTGGCCGGCATGTGTTTCACTTCATTCCTGTGTCTGTCCCTTCGGGGAAATGTCACGCGGTGACATCTGTAGTTCTGCCTAGCCTACTACAGCCCGGGTTCCCGGAGTCCTGTTAGCCCAGTGCTACAGCCCGGATTCACACGCTGCTGACCGACATGCTCGATGTGATTCATGTATGCCTGTCCCCATAGGTTAGTGCCGCTTTTGGTTCACGACTAGCCATGTCGGCCCGGGTTCTCTGTCATATGGATGCTAGTGACACTATCATATACGTGAGCCAAAAGGCGCAAACGGTCCCGGGCCATGGTAAGGCGACACCCGTGGGAATACCGTGCGTGAGGCCGCAAAGTGATATGAGGTGTTACCGGCTAGATCGATGTGACTTGGAATCGGGGTCCTGACAATCTCAGCAAAATATCGAACGGATACCAAATTCACATGACTACTTATAGCAAGACTTCTCCCATGTCCTCAGGAACGAACATAACTACTCGCAAAGCATATTCATGTTCATAATCAGAGGGGTATTAATATGCATAATGGATCTGAACATATGATCTTCCACCAAGTAAACCAACTAGCATCAACTACAAGGAGTAATCAACACTACTAGCAATCCATAGGTACCAATCTGAGGTTTGGATACAAATTAAAGATTGGATACAAGAGATGAACTAGGGTTTGAGATGAGATGGTGCGGGTGAAGATGTTGATGGAGATTGACCCCCTCCCAATGAGAGGATCGTTGGTGATGACGATGGTGATGATTTCCCCCTCCCGGAGGGAAGTTTCCCCGGCAGAACAGCTCTGCCGGAGCCCTAGATTGGTTCCGCCAAGGTTCCGCCTTGTGGCGGCGGAGTTTCTTCCCGAAAGCTTGCTTATTATTTTTTCTCGGACGAAAGCCCTCATATAGCAGAAGATGGGCATCGGAGGGCCACCAGGGGCCCACGAGGCAGGGGGCGCGCCCCCCACCCTCGTGGCCAGGGTGTGGCCCCCCTCTGGAACTTTCTTCGCTCAGTATTTTTTATATATTCTGGAAATAACTTCCGTGAAGTTTCAGGACTTTTGGAGCTGTGCAGAATAGGTCCCTAATATTTGCTCCTTTTCCAGCCCAGAATCCCAGCTGCCGGCATTCTTCCTCTTCATGTAAACCTTATAAAATAAGAGAGAATAGGCATAAGTGTTGTGACATAATGTGTAATAACAGCCCATAATGCAATAAATGTCAATATAAAAGCATGATGCAAAATGGACGTATCAGAGGCCGACTAATTCTTATTAACTCGGTGCTCACGAGTACGCATATGTTTCTCTTATCCTTTTTTGAGGTACCAGTTGGAGTACGAAAAAGGCTTGATTTCTATCGACCGCGCTTCTTCTGGCAGAGCGATGAACTCAAACGAAAATACAGACTCGCTAAATGGGACATCATCTGTAGGCCGAAAGACCAATGGGGCCTAGGCCTTGAAAATTTAGAGGTGAAGAACAGATGTCTTCTCAGCAAGTGGCTGTATAATCTATCTATAGAGACGGATGCCACTTGGGCTCAGATTCTCCGTAATAAGTTCCTTCATTCCAAAACTTTGTCCCAGGTGACGGTGAGGCCGACTGACTCGCCTTTCTGGAAAGGATTAATGAGAGTAAAATCAGTCTTTTTCAATAGGACAAAGTTTATTGTTGGAAATGGTGCTACCATGAGATTCTGGGAGGATGCGTGGCTAGGGGAGACACCCCTTGCAGTACAATACCCTTCTCTCTATAGTATTGTTCAGCGAAGAGACACTTACGTTGCAATAGTACTACAGTTCATCCCTCTTAATATTCAATTTAGGAGGACGCTAGTGGGAAACCGTTAGGAAGCCCGGCTCCATCTCGTGAGAAGATTGATGGATGTTCAGCTTTCTCAACAGCTCGATTAGTTGAGCTGGAAACTAACTAAGAAGGAAGAGTTTTCGGTTAAATCCATGTATTTGGATGTCATCAACTCTAGCTCTATTCCTCGTTCGAAACATGTTTGAAAAGTCAAAGTTCCTTTGAAGATTAAAGTGTTTATGTGGTTTGTCCATAAACAAGTCATTTTAACTAAGGACAATTTGGCAAAACGCAACTGGACATAACCTACAAGATGTAGTTTCTGTGACAGTAATGAATCCATCAAACACCTCTTTCTTGACTATTCGTTGGCAAAAAATTTGTGGTGGTCGGTCCACATAACGCCTCCGAATTCTATCAACACGTTATTTGGGACGTGGCTGGACGGGATAGATTCAGAAACTGTGAGACACATCCGTGTAGGAGTATGTGCTTTATTATGGGCAGTCTGGAACTGCAGAAACGATTTGGTTTTTAACAGAACAACAAATATTCATTTCTTGCAGGTTATCTTTCAAGCCACTGCACTGATCCGTATGTGGTCGTTACTCACTCCAACGGATGCCAGGGAGCGTTTGGTTACTGGATCTATTCGATGGGAGATAGTAGCACGGGCTATCTTCAACTGGTTTGGATGGCGGTCATGTAATATGATATGCATTTAGTGTTCCTATCTTTTTTATGCCGGCCGGTTGTGGCTTTCCTGTTTTTTGTTAGCTCTTTGTGAGCCTATTTTTTGCCTTATTCTTTTAAGACCTGAAGACTTGTGCTGAACATCTGGATTATTAATAATATGGCCGCATGCATCGTTCTGATGCAGAGGCCGGGGACCAACCCCTTTTTCGAGAAAAGGCATAATGAATCGGTTTTGCCCACCCCTGGTACTACTATATGTTAGATTCGGTAATATGATGTTAGGCGACCTCACACAAACAGATATGCGACTCCACACAGTCATGTACTCCCTCCGTTCCGAATTACTCGTCGCAGAAATGGATGTATCTAGATGTATTTTAGTTCTAGATACATCCATTTCTTCGGCGAGTAATTTGGAACGAAGGGAGTATATCAGTCCAATTTACAAATGCATTACACACATAGAACGAACATTACACAAGAGCAAACAACCCATACAGAAAAATGACTTTCCAAATATTTGCGTAGATGGGTGGCCGAGAATCCGCATGCCCCCGCCGCCGCATGACACAAATCCTCTTCCGATGGGTACAAGTTACGAATTGTGAGAGTGCCGAAAAATAAGTGTGGCCCCATTGAGCAGCCCCATGATTGTTCCTCAAAAGTATTAGAAAATAAATTGGACACTATTGGATAGAAAAACTAATTGGACAATGTGGACCATTTGCACTCACTTAGATCAATCTAACAAATTTGCACATTACAGTATTATTAGTATTTTAACGTTGATTTGTTTCTCCTAGAAACATCCAGCCTATCTCTTCCCTCTTTATTCCGAAATGCTGCTCTAAGAAGAACAATCACCAGATTATATAGAGGATCAATCAAGCCTTTTGAGTTTTGGTGATCGAAACCTGTTTATTGTCATTTATACGAAATTCACATCATTAATAAAATATCTTTCTAATGAAAAATGTATTTTAATAAAAGTACATGCCGCAGGTACTCCCTCCGTTCAGAATTACTTGTCTTGAAAATGGATGTATCTAGAATTAAAATATGTTTAGATACATCCGTTTCTGCGACATAATTGGTTTGCTGCCAAAAATTGGCATGCCAATGTTTGGCATTGTGCCAAATATTGGCAACTACTTGGTTGGCTATGAGTTGTTTTGCCTCTCTCACATAAAGTTGCCAATAGTTGGCAAGTCTCGGTATTGCCAATAGTTGGCAGTGCCAACATTTGGCAAGCCAACTATTGGTAGCAAACCAATTATGCTCTAGAATGGTGTACCTTCGTGGAGAGACATGTTGAAAAATAAACACAATGATTACTAGATTAACTGGTAAATTTGATAATTTGCCACCCCTTACCTTCCCCTTTCATAATTTGCCCCCCCGATAATGACAGGTGGGGCCCGGGCCCGTCCGTCATTGAGACAATGGGTGGCAAATTGTGAAAGGGGGAAATAAGGGGTGGCAAATTATCAAATCGCCCAGATTAACTGCGGTAGAAAACTAATGTACAAAACATAACCTTTCAATTTACTAATGCACTTTAACAATTTTTTGAACTTTGCAACTCCGTGTTTAATAGTACAAACTTAATATTTAAACATTTGAAATAAACTCACTAAAAACATCTTATAATCCTCGCAACAAAGTGTGATTTTTATGCTAATTTCATCTAAAGTTCACGAAGGACGCACTAGAGACTTAGACAGTGTACACTTTAGCCAGACGCTGAATCTGCGAACTGTCTGGCTAATGTGGCTACTAGTAGAACTCAAGAGGAAAAGCATGGATCACGCCGCCGTCGCCGCCGCGGCCTTCTCTCGGCGAGTCAGGCCGCTTGGGTCCGGCAAGCTGACGATGGATCCTCCCGCCTGCGCCTTCCCTCGGAGGTGGCGGCGATCTCTCCGTCCCCTGCGGCCTCATGAGCTGGTCGGGCAGGACCGACACAGGCTGTACCAGCTGAACCAGCTGGGGGAGGAGAGAGGGTGGAGCGGCGGACGCCATTGCTGCGCGTGGGCGTCGAGGCAGTTCACTGTTCACCGTCTCGGTGATCGTGGTCGAGAGCGTAGACGATGTCCTGCACTCCTCTTTCGAGCTAACTAGCTGATGGATCCATTGATGCAGCGGATGAGCGGAACTTATAATGCTGCCGTACGAGGATCGGTCGACGGACGCGGAGCAAGACCGATCGAGCAGTGACCAGACCAGGTTAGCCGCTGAACCGGTCTGCGGAACGAAAACCTCGCACGCGCGCTCGCGTGTTACGGGATGCTCTCCGTGGATTGACGCCGTCCGTGGATTGATCCGATCCAACGCGCGGGATGCATTGGTTGGTTCCGAGTTTCCGACTACCTGGCTACGGTCAAGAACGCGACCAAGTGCACCCGTGTGAGAGCGTACATTGTCTCCATATAAATTTAAACTGCTCAGTCTGCTGCTACTGCATTTTTAGCCTGGATTAATAAGTTTCAGCAACGGCCAAGTCTCGAGGCAGCATACAGTTTGCTGCTGACATTGAACTAAACTATAACCATGCTGATTAGATTGTCAAATTCTTCAAATATATTATATGTGTAGTCAAAGTTTGACCACACCAGTGCATGTCAAAGACGTCTAAGTGTTCTAAAACTATGGGACGTACAAAGCGTTCTTGATCCAGTCTCAGATCTTGACTGATTGATCCCCTGGCTATTATTAACGAATTCAGCTGCAAGGTATATCTCCAAACCACAGAGAGGAGATTTTTGGACACACCGAGCCGCCATCCCTCCTCCACCCCTCCATCGGCTCCGCTGTTGTGGGAGTGCGGGAAGGCCCCAATCCACCAGACTGAGCTGCAGTTTTCTTCGTATTGTGGCTTTTAGTAGGGTTGGGTGGCGGCGGCTTGTAGGTGGTGACGGCGGAGGCGATCTAGCGAGTAAAGTTCCTCGAGCCTCTCATCTCAATAGTGTTGGCTATGGTGATATCGATGACTCGTTGGTGTAGATTCCTACTTGCCTCTCTGGCCGCTGACGTTAGGGTTTGCAGGATTTTAGTCCTTGCATGGGGCGGCGCTCGGACAGATGGAGTCACTGCTTCGCGTCATACTTTTGAGCTCTAATCCTTCTCAAGTTCGTCCGTCAGGATGGATTAGATGGAGGTCTATTGTAGATTCTTGCCAGCTCCTCGGGTTGGTGAGGTTAGGATTTCTTGTAGTGCGTATGAGATGGCAAGATTTGGTGTGAGGTTCTTCAGATCGATTTAAGGGTTCAACAACGATGACTATAACTCTAGGGCATTGGTCCTTAAAGGCACATGCACGAAGACTTCCCAGAGAGGCTCCGGTATGGAAGCGACAGTATTAGTGCATCAACGACTTTTCTGGTTGCGATAGTGGTTGTTCGGTGGACCAGGGACCTCGATGTAACTTTTATTATGTTTGGGATGCTTGTACTTTTTGTGAACAACCATTTTCGCAAAAAAGTACCAAGTTGTAGAACCTACCAAAATTGTTGATATTTGAAACAAAACTGTAATTTCAAATACAAGGGGCCTAATAAACCCATACCGAGGAAGTACCCAGTTGGAGCATACAATCAGGAAGGTTTTGTTAACAATATGCTTCTTTCTTCTCCAATAAATTGCCGAACGTATCGCAACTTGCATACGGTGTCGGAAGTCGTTCAAACCTTGTTTGGATGCCTATCATGGGCATGCCCACCTTGATGAAAAAAGTTGGGGTCATTTTAGGGATTTACACAAAAACATATGTTTAACAAGGGTGTTCGGCTAGGCCAGAAGGGTCCTCCTGAGAGCATGTTGTTTTTCGACATCCTTGAAATGCCTCCTTTTTTCATGGCCTTATATGACCAATTCCCGACACCATGCCAATTTGTTTTGGTTTTCAATAATTTTTGCATTTTCTAGAATTTTCTCGGTTAAAAAAGGTTGATAAATGGACGGACATGTCGCAACTTGTATATAGTGTCAGAAATTGTTTAAACCTGACATAGATGCCTACCGTAGGCATATGCACCTGCTTGCAAAACCTTGGGTCATTTTAAGAATGTTCAAAAATAGACCATGTTGAACAAAGGGTGTTCGGGTAGCCTAGAAGGCTCTACATGAGAGCGCGTTATTTCTCAAAATCCTTGAAATGGCCTCAATTTTGTCCACGACACCATGCCAAATTGTTTGGGTTTATGAAAAGTTTTGCATCTTTTGACTCTGGTGAAAAAAGACCGATAAATGGTCGGACGTGTTGGAATTTTTTTAATCTGGCATGGATGCCTACCATGAGCATAACCACTTGCTTGCAAAAGTTAGGGTCATTTATCCATAGTCCAAAACACAACTAGTTAAGACGAGTGTGTCAGACTAGGCCAGACGGGTGCATTTGTCAGCATGTAGTTTTTTCTAATTCAAATATTTCTATTATTTGCAATTTCTGCCATTATTAATCAACATGGATTTTTTCACATGTCCTACCTAAAGTATTATAGAATTTTTTCAATAATTTTAGAATTTCAAACTGTGTATGAAATTTTTACAAACTCGAACACTTTTTCAGAAATTGTTAACAAATTGCCAACAATTAATGAAAATTCTGAGCACAAATTTCAAACCATGTACTTTGAAAAATATTAACTTTTTATTGAAACACAAACATTTCTTAAATTTTTGAATAAAAAGTTCGTAAACAGGCTTTTTTGAAGTTTAAGAAATATTTTTCTAAAATTATAAACTATATTAGGAAAACTGGAACATTTTTTGGTATTCCAGAATTGTTTTTAATTTTTTGAACAAGTTTCGAAAAGGATAAAATAAATTAACAAAAAATAGAAGAAAAACAGAAAACTAGAAAAGAAAAGAATAAACCTTAGGCCTTGGCCCAACTAGGTGCCGGCATCGCTCCCGCGTCGGGCGCCTGTTGGACCGGCCCATGCATTAGCAGATTTGAAAAATGTTAATCAATATTAAGATAATGATCACAGATAGGGAGCTCATGCGGGTTACCCTCTCGATTAGGGTTTTTCGGCTCTGGCGGCGATCCCATCGCCGTCGAGAGATCTCACCGGTGAGTTGATCGCTGGCTGCCCCCCTGTTTAGATCTTCTGTCTGGTCGACAGGGAAGGGAGTCGGACCGGCTATCTGAAGCACAAGTACCATCTACAGGAAAACCCTAGATGGCGGAACGACCGGAATCGTCATCTGCGGGTTGGTCGGGGAAGAATCTTGAAGAGATGCTGCAACACCTGGATCTCCAAGATGACGAGCTTGATGATGTGGTCGTAGGGGAGGAAGAGGTGAAGCAGTATAAAGAGGACGCTAGGTGGCTTGCGATTGCGAAGGTGAACACGACTCACACTTTCAGTTCATCGTCGATGTTTGAGCGCATGAAGTCAATCTGGTCACTGGCACACGTTCCCAAGTATAGGGAGGCGGGCGAAAACTTATTTATCTTCCAGATGTTCTGTCTTGGTGATTGGAAGAAGGTGGTGCACGGTGGTCCATGGCTGTTTAGGGGGATGGGGATGCTGATTGAGGACTATGATGGCAAGAAGGAACCTACATCCTTTGAATTCGATGGATTATACGTGTGGGCTCAGATTCACAATATACCGGAACTATATCGCAAAGCAGAGGTCGTTGATCAACTAGCCCGTCGCATCGGGCGGGTGAAAGAAATCCAGCTAGCTCCTCGGCTGTTCTATGAGGGAGATTATGTTAGGGTTCGGGCAAAGGTTCTTGTCAACAAACCCTTGACACAGGTCACACCTCTGAACGTTGTGGGTGAGGGCAGATTGCGGCAATATGTCAAATATGAGAAGATCCCTTATTTCTGTAAGGTTTGTGGACTCATGGGTCACAACCACGAGGAGTGTGGCGATGGTGTCTGGGAGGAGAAACACAAGCAGTGGGGTAGTTGGATGCTGGCACAAAGAAGGGAAATCGCACCGGAGCAGCAAGGCGGCTGGGCTCGCGGAGGCCGTTCTGGCGGGAGGGGTCGAGGCCGGTCTGGACGGGGCGCCCAAGCTCCCCGACAGCGCTCGCCGCTGCGTAAGCGGTCATCTCAGGAAGCGGGTTTTGACAATGCAGAGGAGGAGGATGAGGTCACAAGCCCTCTAAAGGCTGGGAATGCAAGGGAGGAGGTGCAGGATGCCCCAACAGCACGTAGAAACCTGAACCTAGTTTTGACAGACAGCTCGGCTACTGCTGGCGGGATGGAGAACAACAAGATAGTTGTCACTGCTGATCCGGCTGCAATGGCAGTTCCGCCGTCACCCCCAGCCTATGTGTCCCCTAGGGATGCCAAGAAAGCAAAGAAGACAGGGTCACCGATGAAGCAAGGAACAGAGAAGATGGCATTATTGGCGGGCTCCTCCGCGGAGCACCGCCAGGCCCAATGAAAATACTAAGTTGGAACTGTCGCGGGATAGGCGATCCCGCGACAGTTCGAGAACTCCGCAATCTCGTGGAGCTTAGTTCGCCTACTATCCTTTGCTTAGTTGAAACTCAGTTGCAGAAAAGTCGTGTTGAGGGTCTTCGTTTTTCTTTAGGTTTTGATTTCAGCTTTGGTGTTGGTAGTAGTGGTCGGAGTGGTGGCATTTGTATCTTTTGGAAAAATTCGATTGATGTTGCAATAAAAAACTTTTCAGAGTATCATGTGGATGCTTGGGTGCTTGAAACAGGAAAGGAACAGTGGCATCTTTCATGTTTCTACGGGGAAGCAACGAGATCCCTTCGGTACAAAACTTGGAACACGATGAAAAGGTTGAAGGGGGAGAGCACTCTTCCATGGATGTGTATTGGGGATTTTAACGAGATTTTAAGGCCCGAGGAACAATTTGGGCCAAACGAGCGTGACAATGCACAGATTGAAGGGTTCAGAGAAGTTGTGGATGTCTGTGGTCTTGCTGATCTGGGCTACCGCGGTCTGGACTGGACCTGGGAGAAAAAAGTGGCAGGGGGGCACTTTTGTAGAGTCAGGTTGGATAGAGCATTGGGCTCGGCAGATTGGTCTAATCTTTTCCCATTTGCAACGGTTGAACATTTAACTGCGACAAAGTCCGACCATTGCCCCATACTTCTGGAAACGGAGCTTGTTGTCACAAGTGTCCGAGCAAAGCAGAAGCGGTTCAGGTATGAATGTATGTGGGAACGTGATCCAAGATTTGGTGAAGTGGTTGCGGAAGCGTGGAATTCTTCTGGTAAAGCACAAACAGTGGGAGCGCTCTCTGAAAAATTGGCCTCCGTAGCCGGAACTTTGCATAGGTGGGGCCGATCTATGTTTGGGGCGGTAAGGTCGGAGCTGCGGTCACTTCGTTCGCAGCTTGCGGAACTGCGCGTGCTGCCAGACCGTTTTGGTCTGTCATAGGAAGAGGAACGTGTTGAAGCCAGAATGGCCGAACTATGCTTACAGGAAGAGATCATGTGGCGATAGCGGGCGCGTATACAATGGCTTGCGGAGGGGATAGCAACACAAAAAATTTTCACAGAAAAGCTAGTGCAAGGAAAGCAAAAAACCGTATCAGCGAACTTCAGCGGGCAGATGGCACGGTGTGCACGGACGAACATGAGATGGCGAGCATGGCCACAAGCTTCTACGGTAACTTGTATGCTTCTGAAAACACAATTGGGATCGATGAAGTTTTGTCTCACATACCACCTAGGGTGGATGCATCCATGAATAATATGCTCAATGCTCAATATACTAACTCTGAAGTGAAAGCGGCTCTGTTTCAAATGTTCCCTACTAAGGCCCCGGGACCCGACGGCTTTCCTGCACATTTTTTCAGAGGCATTGGGAGTTGTGTGGTGATGAGGTAACTGATATGGTGCTCCGTGTTCTAAAGGGAGAGGATTCCCCGGAGGAGATAAATCAAACGTTCATTGTTTGAATTCCCAAGATCGCAAGTCCAAAAAATCTAGGACAGTTTCGACCGATCAGTCTCTGCAATGTGATCTTCAAGATCGCATCTAAGGTATTGGCTAATCGGCTCAAGCTAATTCTCCCCGACATCATCTCTGAGGAACAATCAGCATTCGTACCGGGATAGCTTATCACGGATAACTTCATCTCTGCTTATGAGTGTCTCCACTATATGAAGACAAGGAAGTTGAAGGGTAATAGATTTTGTGCTTTGAAGCTTGATATGATGAAAGCATACGATAGAATTAAGTGGAACTATCTCAAGCGGGTGATGCTAAAACTGGGCATTAGTCCACGCTTTACCGAGATTGTCATGAGGTGTGTTACTTCGGTTTCATTCTCTGTTGTGTTCAACGGTGAAAAGTAGGAGGAGTTCAATCCATCACGGGGTCTCCGTCAAGGTGACCCTATATCTCCATATCTATTCATGTTGGTAGCCGAGGGGCTCTCTTGTTTGCTGAAACTGGATGATCCGAACGAGAGTGTGCGGGGTATTAAGGTGGCAGAGGAAGCACCCGAGGTAAACCATTTTATCTTTGCTGACGATAGTCTTCTTTTTTTCAATGCCACGCCTGAGATGGCATCGAGGGTGGACTCTTTGCTGCGTCGTTATTGTGATGATTCTGGCCAGCGCATCAACAAGGATAAGTCGTCCATATTCTTTAGCATGGGCTGTTTGGAGGCCCTGAAGAATGAAGTCAAATAGATCTTAGAGGTCCAAAATGAGCAGCTTTCTGATAGGTATCTTGGCCTTCCGGCAGATGTGGGGAGAGCCAAGGAAGGGTCTTTCAGATACCTAAAGGACCGCATATGGAAGCATGTGCAAGGATGGATGTAAAAATCTTTATCCGCGGGAGGTAAGGAAGTGCTAATTAAATCAGTTGCGCAGGCAATTCCTACATATTCTATGGCTTGCTTTAAATTACCACGGTCTATGTCAGCACATCAACGGTTTGTTGAGGAAATTCTGGTGGGGATCAAAGAAAGGAGAAAGAAAGACAGCTTGGGTTTCTTGGGAAGTTATGTCACAACCAAAGTGCATGGGAGGTATGGGGTTTCGAGATATTGAGCTTTTTAACCTGGCGCTACTTGCCCGTCAAGCCTGGCGACTCCTGACTCAGCCTGATTCCCTCAGCGCTCGGATTCTTAAGGCAGTATATTATCCGTCTTCGTCAATCCTCGAGGCAGAAGTGGGTAAGAATCCATCACAAGTCTGGCGCTCCATTGTTGAAGGGCGGGATGCACTAAAGCTTGGTCTTGTGAAATGCATCGGATCGGGAGAAGGCACAAACATTTGGCACGACAACTGGATCCCCCACGATTTCAAACTGCGGCCGGTCTGCCTAAGATCGCCGGATCCTCCTCAACAAGTTTCAGAAGTGATAGATCATGTCACTTTCACATGGAAACGCACAATGCTCCAGGAACACTTGTATCCGATGGATGTGGAGGCTATCCTCAACATCCCTCTCAGTAGCAGATTGCTAGAGGACTTTTGGTCATGGCATTATGATCGAAAGGGAATATTTACAGTAAGCTCAACTTATAGGCTACTTACCGCGACAAAGCAGCAGCATACAGACTGGCTTGAACACAACGAGGGGCACTCTAATGTCAAAGCGGACAGCCGTTCATGGGCAAAGCTATGTGGAGCACAGGTCCCCTCCAAGGTGCGGGTCTTTGCATGGAGATTAGCGAAAACTTCCATACCCACAGGGGCGGTTCGTAAGCACAGAAGTATGACCGAATCTGCTGAATGCTCGCTATGTCATGCTGTCGTAGATACATGGCGCCATTCTATTTTTGACTGCCACATGGCGCGCTGCGTTTGGGCTCTTGCTGACGAAGAAATCACTGAAACCATCATATCCAACCGAACGGACGATGCCAAGTTGTGGATGTTTTGGCTGGTGGATACCCTACCAACGAGGGCCCTCACGCGGGTGCTCGTAATGATGTGGGCTATTTGGTGGGCGAGACGTCGAGCAATTTATGACAACCAGTTCTAGAGCCCTCTCAGTACTCATGTTTTTATAAACAAATTCATGGCGGAGCTTGATCAAATCCCGGAGAGGGGGTCACGGACCAGGGAGTTGCACACACAATCGAAGGGCTTGCATTCAACTTCAAGGGGCCTGCATACAAGGCAGAAGGACCTGCATGTAATCTCTAGAGAAACAGCGGGGCAGCCCGCACAGCCTTCATGGCTACCGCCGGAAGCTCATGAGGCAAAGATAAATGCGGACGGGGGCTTCTCAAAAATCAGGGACAAAGGTGCTTCAGCAGTGGTCTGTCGAGACAAGCATGGCAACTATCTAGGGGCTTCTGCTATCATTCACGAAGGCCTTCTCGACCCGGCAACTCTCGAGGCGCAAGCATGTAGCGAGGCACTAGGACTCGCCACAGACCTCCACATCCAGTCCGTGTGTGTGGCCTCTGACTGTCTTGAAGTTGTGACAAGGATAGCAGACGATTCCCCATGCAAGTTCTTTCCAATCCTGCAAGATATCAAGCATCAACGGAAGGTTTTTAGCAATGTTAAGTTTGTTCATGAGAATCTATACCTACTAATAAAGCAAGGTGCGTTTCTCCAAAATTTTCATCCGTTCACCCAACTTGTTATTTTTGATTTTTTGAGCTTTAATTCTTTTTATATCCGAGGTGGTACTAAAAAATTCGTATGTGCTGAATTCCGTTCGTGGGCCTCCGTGTAGCTCTTCTTTTTTCGTGTATCCCCAACATGGGCCAAACTGGGCCGTTTTGGGAGCAACGAAAAAATATTAGCCAACTAGAAAAACAAGTGGTCAAGTGAGATTCGAACTCACAACCTCCCTGACAAAGAGGTGTCCCCGGCCAAACAAGCTAGCTTGCCTTTTGTTATAAATAGTACCACATCGGTTCTTTATATCAAATTTCATCAATTTAGATATGTTTGTAAGTTGTCTAAAATATCAGCAAGCAACATTGAGAATCAATAAACAGAGGGAAAGAAGATGAAGACTCAATAGAAGGACAAAATATGCACCATAATTAAGCGGGATTGTGGGAAATATAGAGAGAGATTTGATGAGAGGAGAATGTGGGCTTGTGCGTGGCTGTGGGTAATTATTAGAGATTTAATGAGAAAAGAAAGTGCGGGAGATCCTTGCTTGTACAGCCTTGGGACGGTTCTGGACACAAGGAAAAATAGATCCGGTTACTTGTTCGTACAGCCGAGGGAAGACTGACAAAAATATGAGATTTTTCATTTTCCTTTTGTCTGCAAAATGGAGCTACGAATTGAAACCATTGAATGTTTAATCGTGCGGCGCGGATCATGCATAGGGATCAAAAGGACGGGTGAAGGCAAGCCTGGTCCATGTCCTTGGGTAATTAAGTAGAAACTTTTCTTTGAGGGTAATTAAGTGCAAACTAAAGACAAGGATTTGATGAGGCACGCATTGATGCATCAAAGAGAAGGCTCGCTTAGGACGACGGGACGGAGAACATCATATAGCAGTGTTAGAAAAATGAAAAATGGCATTTGGCGCATTATAAAAATTTGTAAATACATGAATGTTTATGTGCGAATAAATTACATTTTTTTGAAAAATAACATGATTTCTCGAATGTTAATTGGTGCAAACGGAATACACGACACTCCAAGAACGAAATACATGAATGTTTTTTGTGCGACCAAATTACATCTTTTTCAAAAAATAACCAGATTGATCAAGCGCCATTGTTGCAACCTGAATTCAAGACACTGCAAATGTTCCTGCAAGCGGGATGTGACACTCCAAGACCGAATGCCCTATGCATCTAGCGGAAGCATGCCAATCCAACGCCAGTTGCCACTATCTTTTTTTACTGGAAAAGTCAGACTGATGTGTTGCAAAGCCGACTATGCATTCGCTACAAGGACGGGCGATAGTATTCCAAGTCGGGAGGATGATGTTGCAAAGCCAACCACATGAACACCGCAAGGATGACCGACATTGATGTAAAGTCGGATGCATATCGTTGCGAGGTCAATTAGTGTTGCTGCAAATGGTATGCGTCTATAAAGCTAATTAAGTGCAGATTTCAATATTTTCGAGAAGTTTCCTTACCATCGGAGTGAAGGATCATTTCATGATTAATACGCAGTTGATATATTCTTCTACACCTCGGCGTGAGACTCCCTGCCATGGCACAATCCGATGCTATGATACCACGTTGGTGACTGTTTTGATGAACCCGCCAATTTCTCCCCCGTTGCAACGCACGGGCATTTTGCTAGTAAAATGCTAAAAAAAATATTAAATGTGTATTAAAAATGTTGACCATGTATTAAAGAATGTTAAACTTGTATATGAAAAATGTATCAAGCATTGAAATTATGTTAAATGTGTATAGAAAAATGTTGATAATGTATTTTAAAAAAAGTTAGTCTTATATCTAGAAAATATTAATCCAGCATTCGAAAATTATTAAATATGTATAAACAATGTTAACTTTTTATTAAAAAATATTAATCTTGATTTTAATGTGTATTAGATATAGAAAAAATGTGTATAGAAAAACAGTGAAAATCGAGAAAAAACAAGAAAGGAACAAAAAAAAAGAAAAGAAAGGAAAAAAACCAAGTGAAAACTGGTTAAAAAGCAAATAAAATCATAAAAAACACGAAAATCAGTGGAATAACAAATCTTTTACCTTAAGTTGGTTGTCCCATACGATTATATCATGAACCCAATAGTGAGCTAGTGGTTTGTGGTGCAACAATGCATCCAGAAGACATGGGATCTTCTCTGTTGATGTTCTTAGAGGGGTGTGCCAAAGCAAAAGTGTATTTATTTTTATTTTACTTTAAAACAATGTTTCTTATGCTTTTCTTCAGACTTGCTGGCATGTGCACCTTGTTATAGACCGGGTATTTGCTCACCAGGGTTGTATTAGCCCGATATAACATTTGAATGAAAATGCCCTTTACTGAGAAAAGATAATCTCACGAGGACTGAACAAATGTGGGGCCCACAGCAGCCCTCTAGTGCCCTCCTTCCGCTATATGGGGCCTTTTGACCTAGAAAAAAAATAGGAGGAAGAATGTCAGGATGAAGCATCGCCGTCTCGAAGCGGAACCTGGGCAGAAACACTTTTGCTCTCCGACGGAGCGATTTCGCCGGGATACTTCCCCCAGAGGGGGAAATCGAAGCCATCTACACCACCAATGATCCTCTCATCGTTGGAGGACCAATATTCATCAACATCTTCACCAACACCATCTCCTCTCAAACCCTAGTTCATCTCCTGTATTCAATCTTTGTCTCAAAACCTCAAATTGGTACCTGTGGGTTACTAGTAGTGTTGATTACATATTGTAGTTGATGCTAGTTGGTTTATTTGGTGGAATATTATGTGTTTAGATCCTTAATCATATACAACACCCCTCTAATCTTGAACATGAATATGATTTGTGAGTAGTTACTTTTGTTCTTGAGGACATTGGAGAAGTCTTGTTATAATTAATCATGTGAACTTAGTATTTGTTCAATATTTTGATGATGTGTATGTCATTCTTTCTCTAATGGTGTTGTGTGAACGTTGACTACATGACACTTTACCATATTTGGGCCTAGGGGAAGGCATTGTGGGGTAATAAGTAGATGATGGGCTGCGAGAGTGACAGAAGTTTAAACCCTAGTTTATGCGTTATTCCGTAATAGACTGATTTGGATCCATATGTTTTATGCTATGGTCAGATTTATCTTAATTCTTCTTTCGTAGCTATGCTTGCGAGAGGGGGTAATCATAAGAGGGTTTCTTGTTCAAGTAAGAACAACACACTAGCACCGGTCCATCCACATATCAAAATTACCAAATAGTGAACGCAAATCAACTAAACATGATGAACATGAGTAGATGAGAATTCCCATGTGTCCTTGAGAACGCTTTGCTTAATATTAGAGAACTTTCCGGCTTGTCCTTTGCTATAAAAAGGATTAGGCCACCTTGGTGCACCTTTGTTACTATTGCTACTTGCTACTTGTTACGAATTACCTTGCTACAAAACTATCTGTTATCACTACTTACATCACCTGCAGAGAATACCTTGCGGAAAACCGCTTGTTGTTTCCTACTGCTCCTCGTTGGGTTAGAGACACTTACTTATCGAAAGGACTATGATTGATCCCCTATACTTGTGGGTCATCAGGTCCATTCACTTTACATTGACTAAAATCCTATATTTGTTGTAAATTATTTACTTTTATTTTACTTTATTTTATCTATCTACCACTATCAGATTTAATCCTTGCAATTGGCGAGTACAAGGGGATTGACAACCCTCTTGCCTTTGTTGGGTGCAAGCATTTGCTTTGTGTGTGTGTGCATGTATCTCTTATCTTGTTTGTGTGTGTCTCCTACTAGTTTGATAAACCTTGGTTCTTAACTAAGAGAAATACTATCTGCTACTATTCTACATCACCCCTCCTCTTCAGGTGAAACCCCAACGCCTATCACAAGTAGCAGAAGAATTTCTGGTGCCGTTGTCAGGGAGGCTTCACCCAACAAATCAGGTACCTGCACACACACACACACACACACACACACCTTATGTGCTTGTTTTACTTTCTTTGCGATTGCCTTTTTATTTGGATTCTCTTTTTCATCTTCCACCTACTTCTCTAAAAAGTAAAAAAATACAAAAAAAACTGTGTTAGTATCTCTGCTTGTGTTGCCATGTGCCTTCTATTTGCATGCATCTTCGCTTGCTAAAAAAATGTTATGGATCCTCATCTAGTAGCTAATCTTTTAAAAAAATTCTAATTATGATAACCAATTTCTAGTGATGAAAAGGCTATTGCTATAAGCTCTTTTAAGGAAAAGATGAAGTTGAATGCATTTCATTATCTTTGTGGAGTTTTTCTTGAAACATCATGAATCCGAGAATTGTGATAAAGTGTTGAAAGAAGGAATTTATAAAATGATTCATGATAGTTCCTTGAATGAAAAGCATGATTGCAATGATGCTAGTATAAATTCCATGAATGTCAATTATGCTAATGATATGCAAAACTACAAGCTTGGGGATGATAAGGTTGATGAGCATGGTATTTTTAATCCCACTATCTTGGAAGATTATAAAACTTGCATGCATGTGGATCATGGAGAGAATATTTTACAAGATAGCTATATTGTTGAATTTTATTATAATCCTGCATGTAATTATTTGGAGAGAGGCAAGTATGGCTATAGAAATCTCCATGTTATTAGATTACCTCTCTTTGTGTTAAAACTATTAATGCATTCTTCTTTCTTGCATATGCTAGATATTGGTTGTCTTGATAATTTGTTCACTTATAAAATGCCTAGGAAGTATGTTAGACTTAAATGTGTATATTACATGCTATATGATGCTCTCTTTTGTGTCTTAGTTCTTGTTCTTCATGTGAGCATCGCTAAAATTTCAAGCCTATCTTAATGGCTATAAAGAAAGAACTTGTTCGGAGGCAACCTAATAGTTATCCTTTTTTTTGTGAGTCAACATGATTATTGCTACTGTAATGATTATGTTTGTTTCTTTTCTTTTGAATTTTGTGCCAAGTAAAGCCTTTAGGATGATTTGATCATAGTTGATTTGATCCTGTGCATAAACATAATTTTTTAGCCCAACATTTGAATTCTTATTCTGTACTCGAGCATGATAAAATCCTGAAGTTTTTACACAGTATCGGGTTGCATTTTTTTATGTTGTCCTATTTTTTCAGAATTTTTGGAGTTACAGAATTCTGACTAAAAAGTCAATCATTTTGTAATGTTCTATTTTAGACAGATTCTATTTTTATGGCATAGTGTGCTTGTTTTTACGTTTCTATGGATTGTACCAAGGATATAAGCCATTGAGATGAGAGAATACAACATGTATTATGCTAGAACAATTATGAATATATTTATGACAGTACCAAGGATCTCACGAGGTTTTGTTGAGTGTTGTGTGATCGAAGTTTTCAAGTTTTGGGTGAGATGACGATGGATAAAGAATAAGGAGCGGCAAGACCCTAAGCTTGGGATGCCCAAGGCACCCCAAGGTAATATTCAAGGAAGATCCAAGCATTTAAGGGGATGCCCCAGAAGGCATCCCCTCTTTCATCTCAAATCTATCGGTAATATCATTCAGAGCTATTTTTTATTCATCACATCATATGTGTTTTGCTTGGAGCATCGTGTATTGTAGTTTTATTTGTTTGCTTGTTCCCACAATCATTGTTTCCTGACCAGACCAATTAAGAGAGACACATATTCATCGCGATTTATTAAAATGCTCATTATTCTTCACTTATATCTTTTGAGTTAAGGCAATTTGCCCATGTGCTTCACTTATATCCTTAGAGTAGGGCGATACTTATATTTTATAGAAATCATTTGCACTCTCGTGATTCATTTATATATTTTTGAGATTTGAATAGGTAGTGGTAATTTGCATGAGTTATATGTTTAGTCTAAAAGTGTAATGATCATCATTATTAGAGCATTGTCCCGGTGAGGAAAAGAATGATGTAGACTGATAAGTCCTCGAAAAAGTGGGGATGAGGTTCATGACATTGTTCTAAAAAATGAGAGAAAAAAGAAAAAGAGAAAGAGAGAAGGGGCAATGTTACTATCCTTTACCACACTTGTGCTTCAGAGTAGCACCATGTTCTTCATATAGAGAGTCTTCATTATTTGTCACTTTCATACCTAGTGGTAATTTTTACATTGTAGAACTTGCCTTGTATATTTCGATGACGATCTTCCTCAAATGCCCGAGGTCTTCATGAGCAAGCAAATTGGATGCACACCCACTTAGTTCGACATAGTGAGCTTTGATACACTTATAGCTCTACTGCATCCCTACTCTTCTCATCAACATCAACATCGATTGTAAGGCCTCTCAATTACCTAACGATTTAGCCTCATCGATGTGAGAAGCCACTGAATCCTCTTTTCTGAACGCAACACTACATATGACCGGGTATTGTAGAGCTAATGGAGTGTCACCCAACCAGGTATCTTCCCATAAACTCGTCGATTTGCCATCACCAACCTTAAAGGAAAAAAAGGATGACTTGACCTTCATCAAGCCCCTCCAAAATGGCGAATCAGTAGGCTTAGCATTTACTTGGGTTAATGTTTTGGAGTTTAGGTATTTGTTATGCAACAACTCTGCCAAACACCATCCTCATTAAGTAGCTTATACAACCATTTGCTTAGTAAGCACTTGTTTTTGATTTTGAGGTTTTCAATGCCTAACCCACCTTTTTTCCTTAGGCCTACACAGAATATCCCATTTAGCAAGTCTGTACTTTCGCTTCTACTCCTAGCATTGCCAAAACAACCTAGACCAATAAAAGTCTAGCCCTTTCAACACCCCTTTAGGTATCTCAAAAAAGGATGGCATGAACGGTCGACTTGTAAGGATAGCGTTGATAAGGGTAAGTCATCCTCCATATGAAAAAAGCTTACCCTTCCAACTGCCGAGCTTATTTTTGAAGTGGTCTTCAATAATTTTCCATTCCTTGTTGGTGAGCTAAGGTGATGAATGGGAATCCCGAGGTACGTAAACGGAAGGGATCCCACGTCACATCCAGAGAGTTGCATGTGTTGACTCTCCTCTTCTTTTGTCCTTACCAAAACAAAAGAGCTCACTTTTTTGGAAATTAATTTTGAGACCGATAGTTATTCGAAAATACATAGGATCAACTTCATATAACCGATTTTGAAGGTTGTGTTCCATAAAAATGACCGTGTCATCCGCATACTAGAGCATAGACACAACTCTATTAACCAGATGCGAAATAAGGCCCCCAACCTAACCATCTTGCTCAACCCTTGCTATGAGAATAGCCAACATATCTGCCACAATATTAACTAATATTGGCTACATGCACTACAGGAATCAGGAACTTTGCCGTCTGCCATGGCTGATGGCAAAGGCATGACTGGTGGACGACAAAGGCCTTTGCTGTCAGCCAGCAGACGACAACACATCCGGCTGAACAAACTACGGCAAAGGGCACTTTGTCGTCTGCTGGTAGACGGCAAAGATGCAAAGGCCTTTGCCGTCTGCCAGCACATGGCAAAGGGCCTGGACGGCACACGTGGCAGCTTAGGTTTGTTAAGGGGTTAACGGCGTGCATTGTCGTCTGCTGGCAGACGACAAAGATGCAAAGGTCTTTGCCGTCTGCCAGCAGATGACAAACCAACCATATAGGCCAGCCCAGTGCTCCTCAGGTTGCATAGGTGTCTGCCACGTGGCAACTTTGCCATCCACTGGCTGATGGTAAAGCTCTTTGCCGTCTGCTGTATAGCCCCTATCTTTTTTTCTATTTTTTCTTAAATTCATTCAATTTCATAGAATTTCACAGATATATATATATACACATTTGAAAATACTTTCAACAAGCATACCAACACATGAATTGTGAAGAGAGGAACATATGCAACATATCCAACAACAAGCATACAATGGTTTCATCCATCCATACATATATAGGTCGCAAGTTTCATCAACGCAAAGTGTAGACTCCAAGTTTCATCCATACATACATATCGTACAAAATAAAAAAAAGGAAGCACAAGGAGAAGAGTAGGCTCCAGCAATGCAAGCTTCCTCATCTAAATCAAATCCGCAAATTGGGAAAGAAGAAAGTTAGAAGAAGAAGAGGACTAGCTAGAAGAGGAATAAAAAGAAGAAGAAGAACAAGAAGAAGAAGAAGAATTTTTCTTCTCTTTCTTTTTCTCCTCTCCTCTTCTTTATCTTCTTCTAACTAAGGTAGGTAAAAATGCCATTTTTTAGCTAAGCTAGGTAAAAATGCTAGGTGTAGGTCATTTTAGAGCTAAGCTAGGTAAATAGGTCATTTTGGAGCTTAGTAAGGTTATTTTGTCATTTTGGAGGAAAATAAGCTAAGTCTATGTCATTTTGGAGTTAAACCAAGGTTATCATGCCATTTTTACCTAAGTATGCTAAGTATGTAATAAATGAACTAAAGAAGCTAAGTATAGGTCATTTTTGAGCTAACCTAGGTAGCTATGCCATTTTTGAGCTAACTAAGCTTATTTATTCATTTTGGAGGACAAAATGGCAAGTGTAGGTCATTTTAGAGCCATCCTAGTTAAAATCGGTCATTTTGGAGGTAGGTAAGGTTATTTTGTCATTTTGGAGGAAAATAAGCTAAGTGTAACACCCCGGATGTAACTTGCCATATTTGTAACTCCGACTCTGCCATTTTCGGCTTTAAGTTATGAATTTCCCTTCGTGGTTGGGCTTTGTCTTCGTTTTGCATTTTGTTCATGTCATGCATTTCATATCATGTCATCATGTGCATCTCATTTACATACGTGTTTGTCTCATGCATCCGAGCATTTTCCCCGTTGTCCGTTTTGCAATCCGACACTCCTACGTGCACCGGCGTACCCCCTTTTGTCTCTTTTTGTGAGCGGGTGTTAAACATTCTCGGAATGGAACGAGATTTGCCAAGCAGCCTTGGTACACCACCGGTAGACCGCCTGTCAAATTTCGTGCCATTTGGAGTCCGTTTGATACTCCAACGGTTAACCGGGGAACCGTAAAGGCCTCATGTGTGTTGCAGCCCAACAACCCTCCAAATCGGCCCAATAACCCTTCCAAACCATCTCCATGTCCTCCGCCGTCGGATCACGATCGCGTGGGCCAAAACTACACCTCTTTTGGACACTCCTACCTCCTCCTACCTATATATATGTGCTCTCCCCGTCCAAATCCGGGTCCGAACCCTAGCTAAACTTCCCCCGCCGCCATCGGACACATCCGCCGGACATCCGGACGCGTCGTCCGCCGCCTTCGACTAATCAGATCGCGCCATGTCGTCTCCACCGCGCCCACATCGCCGCCACTGCCCGGGGCCCAGACCCGGCCCGTCCCGGGGCCGAACTGGGCCTTGCTGGGCCCGCACGCCGCCGCCCGCGCCCCCCGGCTCGTCCCCGCCGCCGACCGCTCCCGGGAGCTTCGCCGGCCACCGCCGTCTCGCCGGCGCGCGCCGCCACCTCATACGCCGTTCCTCCGCAGACCGCGCCTGCCCGTCTCCCGCTCCGACCGTCGCGCCGCCGAGCCACCTCTGTCGCGTGCGCCGCGCCCCGCGGCGACCTCACCCCAGTGCCGGCGAGCTCCGCCGCCCGGAAGCCCCGTCACCGTCCGCCTCGTCTGGATCCACCACGGGGTGGATCAGATCCACCCGCGCGGCCATCCAAATAGCGCGCCTTCCCCTGGATCTCTCCATCCCGCCTCACGTCGTCCCGTTTTTCGTCGGTATAATTTTCGCTAAGTCCCCGAAATCTCATGTTCTGGTGCCATCTTTTCCATGCCATAACTTCTTGTGTGATGCTCCGTTTTGTGCGCATGATATATCAAAATGTTCATCATGATGTGTTCTTCACTTCATTCCATTGTGGCATGCTTGTTTGAGTTCATCTGGGTTCCCAAATCATTGATGCAAGAGTGCTATAAATTGTTAGGTGCTGTTACTTATCAGAGTACGAAGATTTTTCATTTTTGTCACATTTGTTGTGTGCTGCATATGGGCATGAGCTCTACAGGTGTTTTGATCTATGCCATGTCATCTTTACAGGGGTGCTTGCCATGTATTTTTGTGATCTTTGTGGTGACTAGCACAAGCATGCAAAGTAGCCTTCGTGATATTGCTGATTTCAGGGACTTAAGATTTTCTGCTGTTATTTTTATGCCATGTAAACATGATGCTACAGTGAGATCCATGCTTGTTTTGAGTATCTTTAGTAAGGGTGTTTTGGACATATGGTTATGCTCTATCCATCCATGCCCATGTTTGCAATTATGGAGTGCCCTAGCATGTCTTAATTTTGCTCTACTTTTGCTATAAAATGTTCCTGGCAGATTGTTTACTTGTTAATCAATTTTGCCATGGTTGTTGTTATTGATCCAAGCACGATATGAGTTTGATCTTGCCATGGTTAGCTTCATGAGCATGTCGTCTTGCTGGTAGTACGCTTATCTTGTCATGCAAGGCTTTGTGATGAGTGATTTGAGCTCGCAAAGATGCCTTCGTAATTCTGTTTTTGCCACGCTCTATTTTCTGCTAAGTCTGAAACTGTTAATAAAACTTACTATGTTTACATGGGTGCCATCATATCTTCTGTGCCTTTTTGGCTCATGATCAGTAAGAGACTTTTGGTCTATGCAATTAGTAGATTCATTCCATGCCTTGTATTTCTATGATAAGTTCCTGTAGCATGTTGTTTGCTTGCTCTAAACATTACTTTCTGATGTTAATTCCTGACATGTTAGTATTTGCACTAAGTTTGTGATGCTGATATCTTTTGCACTTTTGCCATGCTTGTTTGTACCTGCTCTTGTGTGATTTAGCCATAGCTCAGTGTTCATCTTTTGTCAAGCATCTTGAGTAGATCACTGCCATGTGCTTTGTTGTTATGTTGGAGTGCAGTAGCTTAGTTTCTTGTTGAATTCTAGGTGGCACTGTGCTGTTAATCGCAGAATTGTGCCATTATTGTTTTGCTTGTCATTTGCAAACCGTGCATCCGATTCCGGTGATCTTTATATCAATTTCGATCGAAATCATCTCATCTTTCCAGCGGCACACTTGGTTTGCCAAGTTGATGCCTTGTTCATCCTTTATCTTCCGGAGCACGCATATGCATCGCATATCATGTCTTGCATATCATGCCATGTTTTGCATCATGTTGTTTGTGCATTGCACCATGATTGATTGTTGTTCCTTTGCTTGTGTTCTTGCTTTGGGTAGAGCCGGGAGACGAGTACGTGATCGAGGAACCTGTTGAGTACGCTAACGAGGATCTAGCTTTTGTCAACTCTGAGAACTTTGCAGGCAAGATGACCATACCCTCGAAATCACTTCTATCTTTGCTTGCTATTTGTTCGCTCTTTTGCTATGCCGCGGTACCTACCACTTGCTATATCATGCCTCCCATATTGCCATGTCAAGCCTCTAACCCACCTTTCCTAGCAAACCGTTGATTGGCTATGTTATCGCTTTGCTCAACCCATCTTATAGCGTTGCTAGTTGCAGATGAAGTTGAAGTTTGTTCCTTGTTGGAACATGGATATTGTTGGGATATCATTATTATGTCTTGTTTACTTTAATGCATCTATATACTTGGTAAAGGGTGGAAGGCTCGGCCTTATGCCTGGTGTTTTGTTCCACTCTTGCCGCCCTAGTTTCCGTCATACCGGTGTTATGTTCCTTGATTTTGCGTTCCTTACGCGGTTGGGTGTTATGGGAACCCCTTGACAGTTCGCCTTGAATAAAACTCCTCCAGCAAGGTCCAACCTTGGTTTTACCATTTGCCACCTAAGACTTTTTCCCTTGGGTTCCGCGGACTCAAGGGTCATTGTTGGGGATATAGCTATCAGTCATGACCCGCCCAGGAGGGGCCGGGTCAGCCACAATGGCGGGTTACAAAGAAAGCTAAGTAAACATTCACGACGATAGTTTATTAAATCTTATAGAAGGCCCAAAGGCATGGAGGCGGCTTAAGGCCCAATATTGTAAACCGCTGTATGTAAGGGAAGACTTGTAAAGAAAGGCATGTAAAAGAAGTCACTGAGCCGGACACGATTTATGAGATGGCCGTGACTCTGTAGGCCACCAGGGTCAACCCGTGTATATAAGGGGACGACCCAGTGGCGGCTTAGGGCAAGAAACAAGAGATCGATAACCAAGCCGGCGAGTTAAGCCTCTTGGTGATCGAAACCCCAGCAATACCAACACAACTAGACGTAGGCTTTTACCTTCATCGTAAGGGGCCGAACTAGTATAAAACCTCTCGTGTCCTTTGTCCCGATTAACCCCTTTAAGCTTCCTAGTTGCGATGGCCCTACGACTAAGTCCTTTTGCTAGGACATCTGCCGTGACAATTCCACGACAGTTGGCGCCCACCGTGGGGCCAGCGCACGATGGATTTGAGTTCTTGAAGGGCAACTTCGAAGGGCTCAAGGGATACGCTTTGGGCCGGATGACCAAGAGTCGTCGCGACAAGCTCTACATCAATGACGAAGGCTGGGGCCCCGAGGCCGGCTCAATTGAGTACGGGTACCAGGTCCCCTTCGGCAGAATTCACGTCTTCATCGACCGGATCGGCGAGTCAGGCCCTGAGCCGGACGTCCACACCAACCTCGTCGAAACGGCTCAGCGTGCGAGGACCTCCCGTGTTCATTCTGTCGTGAAGCATGCTTTCGTAGGCTGCGTCCACGGCGGTGAATACTCTGAAGGGTCGGTGGATGGCGGTGAGACGGCCGTCTATTCTGACACTGCATCATCAACGGGTGAGACAGACTCTTTGTACCAGCTGCAGGATGACATGCTCAGGGGCTGTTCCAATGGCAGCAGTATTCCGGACCCCCTTGAGCCATCGAATTGGGCCGGAGTCTTCATGGCAGGAACACAACCCGGGTAGAACGCCACAGCAGCAGCGGCAACAGCTACCGGGTCGGCCGCAGCCGGGTCAGGAGACCCCGCACGCCCCCGGCTCAGATTCTAATGGACCTCATGGATAAACTGACGACTCTGTTGACTGCTGTGGTAGAGCCGGCAGATAAAGCCCAGCATGACGCAGAGGTGGCACGTGTACGTGAAGAGATGGTACATGCTAAAGAAAATCTGGCAGCAGAGGAGGTCAGGATGGCAGCGGAGCGGGCGGCTTTGGACATTCGTGCTCAACAGCTTCAAGCAGAGACTTTCCGGCTCTCGGTGGATCTGAACGTGTCAAACGAGGTCATGAGAAGAAGGCATCAGAAAACTCAGTCACGTCTACCTTTGACGCTCGATCCTAGGAACCTTTTTCATACACCAGAGCTGGGGGAAGCAACCCACCGGAGGCAAACTGGATCACGACACCCGGTGCGCCGGTCCAACCGCGCACCATGGAACCACCTCGTGTACATACCGCTCCACCTCATTATGTACCAACGCCACCGGGTCACTTCTCCAATCCTTTGGAAAACCTCATTGCAGCATCGGCTCGTTTGGCGGCTCTTCCAATGGAAGGTGACTTGCCGGCGGCGATCGAAACGCAAAGGGTGAGAGAACTTCTTCAAATAGCTCTGGCACAGCAAGATGCGTACTCCTACAGCCGAGACAGGATCCACTCAACTCCTCGCCTGAGCCGTAGCCCAAGCTACAGTAGGCATATGGATTCAGCCGACGTGTCAAGCAATGCTCAACGCCACAACCGACCACACAGGTATGAGCCGGTGCAGGCTGGGGCCCTTAACTTGGCGGATCAGGAGAGGATCCGACAGGAGGCGGAGCGAGCGGTTCAACTGGCAGCAGAGCAGGCGGCTCATCAGACCTTTCCGGCTTATCCAGCAACCTCGGTTGAGGTAGGAGTGGCCACAAGAACCAGAGGTGTCCCTTGCCTGGTGCCGGCCATACGTAATGAGCGTTTGCCAAAAGACTTCAAGGGGCCTCGTAAGGTGCCTAATTACACGGCTGACTTGCAGCCTGGGGCTTGGATTGAGAGTTATGAAATGGCTATGGAGTTGTTGGAGGTCAGCAACGCAACAATGGCTAAGTATTTCACTATGATGTTGGATGGAACAGCTCGTACTTGGTTGAAGGGGTTGCCACCCAATTCTATCGGCTCATGGGCGGAGTTGAAGGCCCGGTTCATCCAGAACTTTAAAGACACGTGTAAGAAGCCTATGTCGATTGAGGACCTGACTAATTGTAAGCAAGAGGACGGTGAATCTACAACCCATTGGGTGCGCCGGGTCAAGGAGATAATACATTCGTCTGATAAGATGGATGCCGGCTCAGCGGTCTTGATGTTGCAGAAAAACTGCCGCTTTGAACCTCTGAAGCAGAAGTTGAGGCGGCTCAAACGTGACTGCAATGACATGGGTCAGTTGATGGTGGCTCTCGTCAAGTATGCTGATTCTGATAGTACCAAAGACCTGGTGTCTGACGAAGAAAAGACAGCGAAGGGAAAGAAGAACAACAATGGCAAGGGTCACCAGCATAACCCGGAGAATCAAGGAGGTAATAAACGTAAGGCTGATGAGTTTGTCGCTAACACCAATGCACATGGTGGCAATCAACGGCGCAAGGGCAAGCAACCCCCTCGGTCGGGCGGGCCAGGCCCCACCCTTGAGCAACTATTGAATGAGCTTTGTCCAAGACACGGCACCCGGGAGAAGCCGGCCACCCACCTGTGGAAAGATTGTACGATCATGAAGGCGTTTAAAAATTCAAACGCATTTGATGGAGGTCACGGCCTGGGCGCCGGTTCAGGTGGAGGCGGTTTCCATGGCCCGGGCGCCGGTTCAGGTGGAGGAGGATTTCACGGTCAGGGCCATCCTGGTAACCAAGGAGGATATAATCCACAAGCCGGCCAAGGTAATCAGCAGCAACAGTCCGGATATCAGAGCAACCCAAAACAACTGAATAGTGGACAATACCATGTGTTCACCACTAGTTTATGTAAGAGGGACCAGAAGCTTCACAAGAGGGCCGTCAATGCCGTTGAGCCGGTGATTCCATGTTACTTACATTGGTCAGAGCAGCCTATTGTGTGGAGCAGAGAGGATCACCCACCCCGGGTTGATAATCCGGGTCACTTGGCCTTGGTAGTGGCGCCTCAGGTTGGTGGATATAAATTCATAAGGTACTCATGGATGGAGGCAGCAGCATCAACATCCTCTACTATGAGACGTTCCGCCGGATGGGGTTGGCTGATAAGAGTCTTAAGCAATCCAACACTGTGTTTCACGGTGTGGTACCTGGCAAGTCGGCATACCCAGTTGGTAAGATTGAACTGGAAGTAGCCTTTGGGGATGAGTATGACTCCAGAACAGAAAAATTAACCTTTGAGGTTGTTAAGATCAAAAGCCCATATCATGCTCTGTTTGGACGGCCGGCTTATGCCAAGTTCATGGCCCGACCGTGTTATGTGTATTTGCAGCTCAAGATGCCGGGTTATAAGGGCACCATTACAGTACATGGAAGCCGGAAAATAGCCTTGGAGTGTGAAGAAGGTGATGCTGCCTATGCTGAGTCTGTTTGTGCAATAGAGGAGTTAAAGTTTTATAAGGATTATGTTGACCCGGCAGACATGACGTCTTTAAAGAAACCAACGACAGAGCATGAGCCGGTGTTGAAGTTCAAATCAGCCGATGACACCAAGATGGTTGACTTTGTTCCTGGCGAATCATCCAAGCAGTTCATCATCAGTACAAACTTGGATCCGAAATAGGAAAGCGCGCTCATCGAGTTCATCCGTGAGAACTGGGACATCTTTGCATGGAAACCTTCCGACATGTCGGGTGTCCCGAGGGAACTCGCTGAGCACACTCTCAATATTGATCCAAAGTTTAAACCTGTTAGACAGTTTCTCCGACGGTTCAATGAAGAAAGGCGCAAGGCCATTGGAGAAGAGGTGGCTCGACTCTTGGCGGCTGGGTTCATTGTGGAAGTCTTTCACCCAGAGTGGTTAGCCAACCCGGTGCTTGTACTCAAAAAGAACGGCACCTGGCGTATGTGTGTTGATTACACCGATTTAAACAAGGCTTGTCCGGATGACCCTTTTGCCCTCCCCCGTATTGATCAAATCATCGATGCTACGGCGGGTTGCACACATTTGAGTTTCTTGGATGCTTATTCAGGTTATCATCAGATCAAGATCGCAGTCAAGGATCAGGAGAAGACAACTTTTATCACTCCTTTTGGAGCTTTCTGCTATGTGTCTATGCCTTTTGGGCTTAAGAGTGCCCAGGCGACTTACCAATCGTGTGTGCAAAATTGTCTTCACGATCAGATTGGGCATAATGTTCATGCTTATGTGGATGATATAGTGGTAAAATCCAGGAAAGAGGAAACCTTGGTTGCAGATCTGAAAGAGACCTTCGATAACCTCCGGGTCTACAAAATGATGCTTAACCCGGCTAAGTGTGTTTTTGGAGTCCCAGCCGGCAAGCTCTTAGGTTTTTTGGTGTCCAACCGAGGTATTGAAGCTAACCCGGAGAAAATTAAAGCAATCACATCCCTGGCCAAACCAACATGTATTAGTGACGTTCAACGGCTGGCGGGTTGAGTTGCTGCTTTGAGCCGGTTAGGGGAGAAGGCGATGCCTTTGTATCAAATGATGAAGAAAACGGATGATTTTGTTTGGAGCGATGCTGCAAACTCTGCTTTTGAGGATCTGAAGACACAACTTGTAGAGCCGCCGGTTCTTGCTGCTCCAATTGAGAAAGAGCCGCTGTTGTTATATGTAGCCGCCAACTCACGAGCTGTTAGTGTGGCGATTGTGGTGGAGCGCAAGGAGGTTGGTAAGGAGCATCCGGTTCAACGGCCGGTTTACTACGTCAGTGAGGTGTTAATTGAATCCAAACAACGATATCCACATTGGCAGAAGCTCGTATATGGGGTGTTCATGGCGAGCAGGAAACTTAAACATTATTTTCAGGGTCACCCAATCACTATGGTTAGCTCTGCTCCTTTGGGAGACATCATTCAAAACAGAGAAGCCACTGGACGAGTCGACAAGTGGGCCATTGAGCTTGGGTCTCATGGGTTGAAGTATGTACCACGTACTGCGATCAAGTCTCAAGCACTGGTTGATTTTATTAATGACTGGACAAAGATGCAGATGCCGGAAGAGAAACCAGACAACACATATTGGACTATTCACTTTGATGGGTCCATACAACTGGAAGGCTCGGGGGCTGGAGTTGTTTAAACCTCCCCTTGAGGTGACAAATTTTGTTATGTGTTGCGGCTGATGTTTCCTTGCACTAACAACGCGGCGAAATATGAAGCCTTGCTCCATGGTCTTCGAGTGGCCAAAGAGATGAGACTGAGCCGGGTCCGGTGTCTTGGCGACTCAGATTTAGTGGCTCAACAAGTATCAGGCAAGTGGGATTCCAAAGATCCTCTCATGTCAGCTTATCGCCGTGAAGTTGATGCTGTTGCAGGGCATTTTAAAGGTTATCAGGTGGAGCACATTGACCGTAGGAAAGAATGAAGCGGCTGATGCTTTAAGCCGGTTGGGATCTCAGTGTAAGCCGATGCCACCTAACACCTTTTTGGATGTTTTGCATAACCCGTTTGTTAAGTTACCCACAGAAGAAGATCTAGCCGTTCCTGACCTGGAGGCACAGTTGGTGGCGGCTCTTCATGTCATCCCAGATTGGACAGTGCCGTTCTTGGCTTACATGACCCGGGGAGAGTTGCCAGCGGATGAGACCCTAGCTCGACAGATAACCCGGCGGGCTAAGTCAATGACGATTTCTGATGGAGAACTATACCATCACAACGTCTCTGGAGCGTTTCAGCGGTATGTTTCCCCTGAAGAAGGCCAAGAAATACTTCAGGAAATCCATGAAGGCGATTGTGGTCGTCACGCCGGGTCAAAATCTCTGGTGGCCAAGGCTTTTTGTCATGGTTTTTACTGGTTGACAGCTCACGCTGATGCGGAGGATCTGGTCAGCAGATGTGATGGATGTCAAAAGTTCGCACGATGAGCACATGTGCCGGCTCAAGAGATCCGGATGATTCCAATCACTTGGCCGTTTGCGGTCTGGGGGCTTGACATGGTGGGACCTTTCAAAAGGTCTAACGATAAAAAGACACATCTTTTAGTGGCATTTGATAAATTCACAAAGTGGGTTGAGGCAGAGCCGGTGAGTAAGTTTGATGCAGCCACGACGATTCAGTTCATGAAAAAGGTGATCTTACGTTTTGGTTTTCCACACAGCATTATCACTGACAATGACACTAATCTATCCCAAGGGGCTATGGAGGAGTTTTGTCAACGTGAGCATATTCGGCTTGATGTTTCTTCTGTAGCTCATCCTCAATCCAATGGTCAAGCTAAGAGAGCAAATCAGGAAATTTTAAAAGGTCTCAAACCCCAGCTTATGGTTCCTTTACAGCGAACGCCGGGTTGTTGGGTAGATGAATTACCCTCGGTGCTGTGGAGTATCAACACCACACCTAACAGGTCTACAGGTTACACACCTTTCTTCATGGTGTATGGAGCAGAAGCAGTATTGCCTAGTGAGATCCGTCATGACTCACCCCGTGTGGCAGCTTATGTTGAAGCTAATAATGAACAAGCCAGACAGGATGCACTTGACTTGTTAGATGAGGAAAGAGATTTAGCAGCGGCTCGATCAACAATTTATCAACAGGACCTGCGTCGTTATCACAGCCGCCGGGTTAAGTCCATGACTTTTCAGGAAGGTGACCTGGTGCTCCGGCTCATCCAGGATCTGTCAGATGCACACAAGTTATCCCCACCTTGGGAAGGACCCTTTTTGGTCAACAAGAACTTAGACAACAGGTCATATTACCTCATTGGCGTTCGAGAGCACAAAGACTCACGTAAGTCGGAAGAGGAGACCCGCCGTCCTTGGAACATTGCTCAACTTCGGCCATACTACACCTGAGCCAACGGCTCTCATCATGTACATACTTTAACATTGTATATACCATGATAAGTAATAAAGCAGGACCATCGGTCTCTTTTCTTTTCAAAGATTATGCATCTTTGTTATTTCTTATTTTCAAATGACTATTAAGGAGCTGATCATATTTGAATCAAGTCTAACCTTTTTCCGGTCCGGCTTATGATCGTATTTGAATCTAGCTGCAACTATCATGGTCACTTGGGGGCTTCCTGTTCAAACATAGGTCATATTCGAACCAAAGAGAACATAGCTGTCATAACCCTCTTGATCGGCTCAAGGCCAAACTCACTAGGGGCTTCTTGATCGTATCCGAATCATAGCTTAACCCCTTTTGGGTCTGACTTGGATCGTATTCGAATCAGGGTCGTTAAAAACCTCTCAAGGTCATTTGGGGGCTTCCTGTTCAAACATAGGTCGTATTCGAACCAAAGAGAACATAGCTTTCGGTACCCTCTTGATCGGCGCAACGCCAAAGCCACTGGGGGCTATATGGTCGTATTTGAACCTTAGCTTAACCCCTTTGGTCCGGTTTACTGATCGTATTCGAATCAGAAACCCCCAACCTTCAAATACAAGGTTAAATCGTATTTATTACCTGTTATTTGCCTTTTAGTTCTTTGTTGTCTCAATTTCACAAATAATTAGCACGGTCTTTTTCGCTGGCTGGACTATTTGACAACAAAGCTACCAAGGTATGATGATCATTAAGTATTCAGAAGTATTGACTTCTCAAAAAGATGGAGTTATCAACTTCATTACCCGTGTTATTTAAACCGGTGGTCTAAAGATCAAAAGTACAAGTATGACTATTGTTTACAAGCAATTGCCTGCTGCATTAATCAAAGGGTTATTTTCAGCCTTGTTCTCTTTTTATGTCTGTTTCTGTTTTCTACTATGGTAGACATATTGGCTATAAGCAGGGTGTTCTAACTCGTTCGGTACTAAGCCGCCAAGCCAGTTTTTTTCTTTTGTGTCTACAGGAACAGAGCTGAAGTATTGCAGAAACAATCATAAAAAATGATGCATATATTGCCATCAGGAAATACAGAATCACACACAGTGTTTTATGCACGATGGCATAGGCAAGGCATTCAGTGTTTTCATAGCTAATCTATTACAAGGCTTTTTATAAGCCGATGAAGATGGTTATTACTCCTCCCTCGCCGGTTCACCGCCCTCTGCTGGTTGGAAGCTGGGTTTTGACCAGTCAAAACCGTTCACGACGATGAATTCTGCTTCTTCGTCAATCAGGCCAGCCGGGTCAACTTCCGGAGCAAATGTATTTTCATGAACAGGCGGGATTAAATCAGTCACCTTGTACGAGGGAGTTGCCATCTTCTTATTTTCAACATCAAAACCCGGCTGATACTTGTCGATGTTGGTTTCATCTCCAAGAATAGTCGCCTGAGGTCGGACTCCGCGCACGCAAGCCATGAAGTCATCTTGCTCAAAGGGAGATCCGTTTTCCTTCACGGTAGGATATCCTCTGGCCACGTCCGCCGGGTCTAGATCTGGCACCCAAGCCTTGGAGTGGCTCAGGGCAGTCAAAGCTCCGGCTCTCGCACAGGAGCACTTCACTTCTTGAAACCTGGCGGGTAGGATGTCGCTGAGCCGGTTGGGTCCTTGATTGGCAGGAGAGATGGCGGCAAGTGCCCGTTGTGCGCCAATATACAGTTGCTCCACTAAGGTATACACTGCCTTCAGTTTAATCACATGATCTTGGCTCAGATTCTTGCTTCGTGGGCCTGCACATATTTTATAAACAAAGTCAGCTGGCGTCTTATATTCTAGATCAGCAAAAAGTACACAAGATCTAAGACAGACGGCTTACCAAAGATGGCGACCACCATTTGAGACACCTGGCCCTTTAAACCGTCCATCTCTGTTGAAACCTCTTCAAGGGCTGCTTCGGCCTTCTCGGCGCATTGTGTCAGAAGCATTTTTTTCCTCTGCCCAGGTTTTCTTCTTGGCAGTGAAGCTGCTCTTTAAATTTTCCGTCTCAGAGAGACTTACTTGCAATTTGGAGTTAGCAGACTTGATTTCTGCCTCCTGACCCACTAGCCGGGTCTTCGCATCAGTCAATTGCGAGCTCAGTTCAGATAAGGCATTCTGCAAAAAACGTACCCAGATGAGTCAAGATTTTGCTTAAGGTTCAAAAGTCAAGATTCAAGTCTCAAGTACTTTACAAAAACCACTTGACACTTGGGGGCTAATGTATGCCAAAATAATCTCTTATGACTCTGAAGACATACTTTAAGTCCCAAGTACTTTACAAAGTAACAACACTTGGCACTTGGGGGCTAATGTATGCTATTCAGCAAGTTTCTCAAGGTTAAGCCGGATTATGAAGTTCATTGAATACGGTACAAGACAATTTAAAATACCGGCTCATTTATGATCAAATGAACCGGCCCTTGGGGACTACAGGTGAAGCTTTGTTCTACTTTATTGAACTCAAGAAATGTTTCAAAGGTAAAAGTCTTGGCCTATATTATAAAGTCTACAGATCATTCCGGTTCTCTCATAATCTGAAGACTTGGGGGCTCTCGGAATATAGATAAGCCGGAAGAACATACCTCGTATTTCAGCTGCAATTGTTTGATCATTTCGATCTCTGAGTCACGATTGGAGTGCACATGGCTGAGATAGCCGGATAAAATATCGTTGACATTCAGATGATCATAATGTGCAACATCAAAGCGCACTTTCTGTCTCTCCAATGCCTCTTGTTTCGTCGTGTGGAGAGCCAACACGGTTGGATTCCCCGGCTCAACAAAGCGGCTCCCGGTGATCAAAACGTCTTGCGCAGACGGTGATGGCGGGTTGGCTGAGCTTGATGGTCCAGTTGCGGAAGGATTCATGGTGGTGTCATCAAACGATAGCTCAGGAGGATTTGCTTCTGCATTGACAGGCGGGTCTTCTGGAGTTTCAATTGATGGAGGAGAAGGTGGCCTTGCCGGTTCAGGAGCAAGGACTGGCAGGTTTTCCGCCGGTTTAGTCACCTTGGCCTTCTTAGACTTAGCTTGGCCACTAAGTGAAAGATTATAGGACTGTCAGTATAAAGAGACAATTTGAAAAGCATGGAAGACAAAGGATTTTTCCTTACCCAGGGGCAGTCTTGAAGGCCAGAAACTGGGTTTGAGACGAGTCGCCAGAAGAGCGAGATACCTCCTGCAAAGATAAGGCAAAGTAAGTAACACAAGGAAGGACATCCATTAACAGAAAGTCGAAGACAAAGAAATAAACCTCATTCTGGCATTTTTGGGGAGTTTGTTGAAGAACAACAACCGGTTCGTCTTCGGTCCGGGCTTGACGGCGGCTCTCATGTTGCCGCTTTTTCAAAAGAATGTGAGGGTCCAGATAAGCTAAAGGGTGTGAAAACCTTACTTTCCGGGTTACGTCTCAAAGTTTCTGTCTTGGCAAATGGGCTGAGTCGGAGGAAATAGTTAGCTCTTCTTCCACGGCCTGACTGGCCCCAGTGTCGTCCTGGTAATGATCAGTGTTAATAAGATTATTAAAAAGTTGGCCAAGGGAGTCAAGGGCTACCTCCGACTCAGAAGTATCATCGAGTTTCAACATATCTTCAGCGGTGCTCTTCTTCTTCTTCTTCTTCTTCTTCTTCTTCTTCTTCTTCTTCTTCTTCTTCTTCTTCTTCTTCTTTTTGGACCTCCGGGTCGTTTTCTTGGCGTTTATGGCGGCGGCTCTTGCTTTCTTGGAAGCTTTGTGGTCATATTTAACTTTCCAGAAATCAGATCTGGCCTGCAGACAGGTGAAAACAAGATGAAAGGTCAGACAAGTATTAAACAATACGGCTGGGAAAAATACAAAGGAGAGAGATCAGAGTGTCCTTACTTCTGGCGCCGGGTTAAGCTTGCAGAAGGGGTTTGATACGTCTCCAAGGTATCTATAATTTTTGATTGCTCCATGCTATATTATCTACTGTTTTGAATGTTTATGGGCTTTATTATACACTTTTATATCATTTTTGGGACTAACCTATTAACCCAGAGCCCAGCTATAATTTTTGATTGCTCCATGCTATATTATCTACTGTTTTGGACAATATTGGGCTTTATTATCCACTTTTATATTATTTTTGGGACTAACCTATTAACCGGAGGCCCATCCCAGAATTGCTATTTTTTTGCCTATTTCAGTGTTTCGAAGAAAAGCAATATCAAACGGAGTCGAAACGGAATGAAACCAAGTGGAGAAGTTATTTTTGGAAGGAAAGCTACCGAAAAAACTTGGAGTGCACGTCAGGAAAGGAACGAGGGAGCCACGAGGCAGGGGGGCGCGCCCACCCCCCCTAGGGCACGCCCTCCACCCTCGTGGGCCCCTCGTGGCTCCCCTGACGTATCTCCTTCATCCATATATACCCACGTACCCTAAAACTATCGAGCAGCACAATATATCGGGAGTTCCGCCGCCAGAAGCCTCCGTAGCCACCGAAAGCCAATCTAGACCCGTTCTGGCACCCTGCCGGAGGGGGGATCCCTCTCCGGTGGCCATCTTCATCATCCCGGTGCTCTCCATGATGAGGAGGGAGTAGTTGTCCCTCGGGGCTAAGGGTATGTACCAGTAGCTATGTGTTTGATCTCTCTCTCTCTCTCTCTCTCTCTCTCTCTCTCCCTCTCGTGTTCTTGAGGTGATACGATCTTGATGTATCGCGAGCTTTGCTATTATAGTTGGATCCTATGATGTTTCTTCCCCCCACTACTCTCTTGTAATGGATTGAGTTTCCCCTTTGAAGTTATCTTATCGGATTGAGTCTTTAAAGATTTGAGAACACTTGATGTATGTCTTGCCGTGCGTATCTGTGGTGACAATGGGATATCACGTGATTCTCTTGATGTATGTTTTGGTGATCAACTTGCGGGTTCCGCCCATGAACCTATGCATAGGGGTTGGCACACGTTTTCATTGTGATTCTCCGGTAGAAACTTTGGGGCACTCTTTGAGGTTCTATGTGTTGGTTGAATAGATGAATCTGAGATTGTGTGATGCATATCATATAATCATACCCACGGATGCTTGAGGTGACATTGGAGTATCTAGGTGAGATTAGGGTTTTGGTTGATTTGTGTCTTAAGGTGTTATTCTAGTACGAACTCTAGGGCTGTTTGTGACACTTATAGGAATAGCCCAACAGATTGATTGGAAAGAATAACTTTGAGGTGGTTTCGTACCCTACCATAATCTCTTCGTTCGTTCTCCGCTATTAGTGACTTTGGAGTGACTCTTTGTTGCATGTTGAGGGATAGTTATGTGATCCAATTATGTTAGTATTGTTGAGGGAACTTGCACTAGTGAAAGTATGAACCCTAGGCCTTGTTTCAACGCATTGCAATACCGTTTACGCTCACTTTTATCATTAGTTACCTTGCTGTTTTTATATTTTCAGATTACAAAAACTATTATCTACTATCCATATACCACTTGTATCACCATCTCTTCGCCGAACTAGTGCACCTATACAATTTACCATTGTATTCGGTGTGTTGGGGACAGAAGAGACTCTTTGTTATTTGGTTGTAGGGTTGCTTGAGAGAGACCATCTTCATCCTACGCCTCCTATGGATTGATAAACCTTAGGTCATCCACTTGAGGGAAATTTGCTACTGTCCTACAAACCTTTGCACTTGGAGGCCCAACAACATCTACAAGAAGGTTGTGTAGTAGACATCAGGGTTTAACCCGACGATACTGCAGTCTTCGTATTTTCCTTTCACCAGAAGGGTTGACATTGGAACAATATCTTCTTCCGTTAACTGAATGGAGCTGTGACGAAGAGAGTCATCTGGGCCTCCACCATACTCGTACATCAATTTTGATCGACGGCTTAGAGGGATAGCCCGCCATGAGATCTAGCAATGGGTCAGATCAACTCCGGTTAACCCATTCCCCAACAAAGCATTAATCCTTTTGATGGATGGTATCAATTTCTTGCGTTCAGCAGCAGTGAGTTTGTCAGGAAGTGAAAATTTGGAGCAAGACGCTTTGAGCGATAACCCGGCACGGGATGTTCGTTTGCTGGTGAGGTATCTTGACAATAAAACCAAGTCTGATTCCAGTCTTTGGGATGCCTTGGCAAGACTATGAGGGGGAAGACAGCGCCCTGCCGATGCTGAATTGAGATGCCTCCAAGCTCCAAGCTAAGGCCGTTGGTGCACTCATTTTGCCGGTTCAGATAAAAATATTCTCTAAAGAGGTCCACGGTCGGCTCTTCCTAAAGGTACACTTCGTAGAGCACTTGGAAGTTGCAGATATTAGATATGGAATTGGGCCCGATATCTTGAGGGTGGAGTTTAAAAAAGTGGAGGACATCTCTGAAAAACTTTGAGCCGGGTGGTGAAAAGCCACGGTTCATATGGTCAGTAAAAACAATCACTTCGCTGTCTTTTGGATTGGGCCGTTCTTCGTCCGAGTCAGGGGCACGGTAAGACATGACGGCTTTTCCTGGCAAAAATCCTATGGAAAAGAACTCCTTCAAACGTTCCTCAGTTACGGCTGAGGGAACCCAGTTGCAGATGGTTGGCGCTTTGGACGGCATGATGTTCAAAAACGAATTGAAAAGAAAGGCAACATGCCGGTTCAATTCAATGGTGAAATTAACAGTTAAATGATGATAATACAGGGGAGTAATGGCGGCTTAGTTAAGGGCTAATGCCATATAAGGAAAAGTAAGTCGGCACAGTAAGCCACCATGACTACAGATATTTGAGGAGGCAAATTCAGCTAAGTGTTGAGACAAAGAAGTTTCCTAATTGCTTGGTATTATTCCAGATCAGATGGCTGCTCAAAATGGGAAAAATTCTAGACCGAAAAAGTTTAGCGCAGATGAGTCTGTAGGTTCTAATGAGGTCTTTGAACCAGAGAAAGGGATCTGTGGGTATCAAGAGTAGGCACAAAACCACTACCGCACAAGCATATATATCTTTTTGGATCAAGAAGAGGCCTGCGGTGGAAGAACTACGAAGAACTGCGATGAACTATGAAGAACACGCAGAAGCCTGGAAACCCTAATGCGGATCTGAGAAGCGAAAAGGAGAACACTTACAGCCACAGATCTTCTGCGGAGGTCACTGCTATTTCTCTGGATCGATTCGGGTTGATGCAGCGGCCAAGGTCGACGGAGACGGAGGTGAAGCGCGACAGCGGCGAAGCTCGAGCAGCAGGAGGGTTGCGAGAGGAAGAAGACGAAGAGAGAGAGAGAAGAATGAGGAAGGCCGATGCGTGTGAGGGAGTCCTGGATTAGGGGGTCTCCGGACAGCCGGACTATCTCCATTAGCTGGACTGTTAGACTATGAAGATACAAGATTGAAAACTTCGTCTCGTGTCCGGATGGGACTCTACTTGGCGTGGAAGGCAAGCTAGGCAATACGTATATGGATATCTCCTCCTTTGTAACCGACCTTGTGTAACCCTAACCCTCTCCGGTGTCTATATAAACCAGAGGGTTTTAGTCCGTAGGACAACAATCACAACATACAATCATACTGTAGGCTAGCTTCTAGGGTTTAGCCTCTCTGATTTTGTGGTAGATCTACTCTTGTAACACCCATATCATCAATATCAATCAAGCAGGACGTAGGGTTTTACCTCCATCAAGATGGCCCGAACCTGGGTAAAACTTCGTGTCCCTTGCCTCATGTTACCATCCGGCCTAGACACACAATTCGGGACCCCCTACCCGAGATCCGCCAGTTTTGACACCAACATTGGTGCTTTCATTGAGAGTTCCTCCGTGTCGTCGCTGTTAGGCTTGATGGCTCCTACTATCATTCATAGCGATGCGGTCCAGGGTGAGACTTTTCTCCCCGGACAGATCTTCGTATTCGGCGGCTTTGCACTGTGGGCCAATTCGCTTGGCCATCTGGAGCAGATTGAAAGCTACGCCCCTGGCCATCAGGTCAGATTTGGAAGTTTGAATTACACGGCCAACATCCGTGGGGACTTGATCTTCGACGGATTCGAGCCACAGCCGGGCGCGCCGCACTGTCGCGATGGGTATGACCTAGCTCTGCCATCGGACGGTACCCCAGAGGCCGCGCCCACATCAGCTCCGACCCTTAGCTCGGAGCCAGCTACGCTAATCGAGGACGGGTGGCTAGACACCACCTCAGGGGCTGCAGTCTCCACGGCGATCGAGCCAAACACCAACATCATCCTCTGCGCAGCCCGTGACTCCAAGGTGCCGGGCTCTCCTTCGGACCCCGAACCATCCATGCTCCTGCCAATCGAATCCGAGTGGGCGCCGATCATGGAATTCACCACCATGGATATCTTTCAGCACTCGCCCTTCGGCGACATTCTGAATTCACTAAGGTCTCTCTCCTTGTCAGGAGAGCCCTGGCCGGATTATGGCTAACAGGATTGGGATGCGGACGACGAAGAAACTCGACGCCCACCCACCACCCACTTCGTAGCCACTGTCGAGGATTTAACCGACATGCTCGACTTCGACTCCACAGACATCGATGGTATGGACAACAATGCGGGAGGCGAAGATGAACCACCGCCCACAGGGCGCCGGACGTCCACTTCATCATATGATGTATACATGATGGACACACCAAAAGAAAACGACGACAAGGAACGGAAGGACACACCGAAGGCTTGTTCCCTCGAGAAGCAGTCAAAGCGGTGGCGCAAGCGCCGCCCCAAATCCCGCCTCGCCAGAAATAACGACCACACAGACCCAGCGTTGGAGCAGGGCGAATCACTGCCGGACCATGGCAATACAGAAAATCAAACCGAACAAACCAATTCTGTCAAAGATAATAGTCCGGACGACACAACACCGGACAGGCACCCGGAGCAGCAGAATGCCCGTCAAAGGCTTGTTGCCACCGCGAGGAGCCTAAAAAAGCAGAAGCAAAGGCTCAAGGCTGCGCAGGACACACTCCAAATCAGATGGAGTAAAATACTCAACACAGCAGCGAAGTACGGCGACAATCGCCCCACCAAGAGCTATCCGAAGCGGAAGTTGCTACCTGAATTCGATGAGGAGGCCTCAGACCCCTCACAACCAAAAATCAAAACAGCCACCTGGCCGGATAGACGACCTCGCGGCCAACATAGAGCGGCAAATAATGCCACTCACAAGACAATACACAATTCACGCGGGGGCTTGCACCAAAAGGACAGCGCAACCAGATCCATCTATGGACCACGCAAGCATGCCCCAGCATACGATATAACATCCAAACAACGCAGTACGCCCAGATACAGGGGTGCCGCACACCCCCTATGTTTCACCGATGAGGTGCTGGATCATGAATTTCCAGAGGGATTCAAACCTGTAAACATAGAGGCATACGACAGAACAGCAGACCCTGGGGTCTGGATCGAGGACTATATCCTCCACATCCATATGGCTCGAGGAGATGATCTCCACACCATCAAGTACTTACCCCTCAAGCTCAAAGGGCCAGCCCGCCACTGGCTTAAAGGCCTCCCCGAAAACTCCATTGGAAGTTGGGAAGAGCTTGAAGACGCTTTTTGGGCAAATTTCCAAGGAACTTATGTCCGGCCTCCGTACGCGGATGATTTGAGCCATATAACTCAACAGCCCGGAGAGTCAGCCTGAAAACTTTGGAATAGGTTTCTTACTAAAAAGAACCAAATAGTCGACTGTCCGGACGCCGAAGCATTGGCAGCTTTCAAACATAGCGTCCGTGACGAATGGCTCGCCAGACACCTCGGCCAAGAAAAGCCGAGAATGATGGCAGCATTAACAAGCCTCATGACCCGCTTTTGCGCGGGTGAGGACAGCTGGCTAGCCAGATGCAGCACCAGTGACCCCAGTACATCCGAAGTTAGAGATGGAAACGGGAAATCACGGCGCGGCAGCAATAAAAAACACCGAAACAAAGGAGACAACACGAAGAGCACGGTAGTAAACGCCGGATTCAAAAGCTCTCGGCCAGGTCAGAAGCTGCCCTCTAAAGGCGCCAGAGACGAACTGTCCAGCCTGAATAAAATTCTGGACCAAATATGTCAGGTCCATAGCACCCCTGGCAAACCAGCCAATCATACCCACAGAGAATGTTGGGTCTTCAAGCAGTCCGGCAAGCTCAACGCCGTACACAAGGGGGAGGATACACCAAGCGAAGATGAGGATGAGCCTCTCAAGGGAGACGCTGGGGAACAAAATAAATTTCAACCAGAGGTCAAAACAGTAAACGTGTTGCACGTGATCAATGGAAGAAACAAAACGGCACTCCCAGAAAAATACGCCCGAAGGCCTATCACCGTGGAGTCCTGCCACTGGTCGTCTCAACCGATCACTTTCGACCATCGTGATTACTCAGCAAGTATCCGGCGTGCAGGATGGGCTGCCCTGGTATTAGACCCAATAATTGATGGATACCGCCTCGCACGAGTCCCGATGGACGGTGGCAGTAGTCTAAACCTGATATACCAGGATACAATCCGCGAAATGGGGATAGACCCAACAAAAATTCGCCATAGCAATATTACCTTTAAAGGAGTAACGCCAGGCCGAGGGGCTCGTTGCACGGGCTCCCTGCTACTAAACGTTATATTCGGCTCCCCCGATAACTTCCGTAGCGAACATCTAACCTTCCACATCGCTCCGTTCCAAAGTGGCTATCAAGCACTACTCGGACGCGAAGCTTTCGCTCGCTTTAATGCAATACCACACTATGCTTCCCTCACACTTAAGATGCCCGGTCCACGAGGCATCATTATAGTAAACGGAAATATTAAGCGATTTTTGCGCGTCGAAGAGCGTGCGGCTGCCTTAACAGCCGCACACTAAAAACGGCCTCACCAACTAATTAGCAGGTCCCCTATTACAATACAAGGGGCTCAACGGGCGCAGAGAAGTGGCAATTCTTACTCACCTTGAATTATACATGGTTTATTTAAAAAACTATCTTTTTGCATGACAACTTTTTTTAACTAAGCTCCTCTCTTTTACAGATAATCATCGTGCTACACCCGTCCAGGATACGGCACAACGGAGACACAGGCGCAGACGTGCAGCAGGGACCCGCTCCAAGGATTCTTTTTAGATTAAGACCCTGCGTAAACCTTTTTTACTGTCTCTTGTTGATACATATCCACCGAATTCTCAGCATAATTGAGAAGGATGCTGACGTCTTGGCATGTGGCCACGTCAGAATAATGCACGTACCTGGACACAAGGGGCTTCTTATAAGCGGAACTATTCCCGGTTTATACCATAAAGACCGAATACCTTAGGGAGTGTTCGGCGTCGCGAGTTCGGCCTTATATGCATCAACTTCGAATCATTGTCTTTGGTCAAATGTTGGGTTTGCCCGACTCCTGTGTTTTGGTGCCTTACGTTCCGCTTTGCCGGCTAAGGTAGCACCAGGAGAACTACTGTGATTGTGCCCTGGTTCATCCGGACGAGCGCCGCAGTAGAGAAAGCCGAAAACTGACTGTCATGATATAGCGTGAGACTGGTCAACCACTTGATGACCTATCGGAATGTTAGAATTCCTCCACCTTAACGAAGGGCCATTTTCCGGCCAGGCATATGCGCACCCCGCGATCGGGAGAGTGCGGAGCCACCAGGGGCTATCTAGTAGCCCCACCGTCAAACTCCTATGGCTAAGTGAAAGTGTTCAAGCATTATAGTCCGGTTGCCTCACTCGCTGCGCTATCACCTCCTTATCAGGACCAAGACGTTGGGTTAAGTGTGAACACGCGTTTTTTGCGAGCACCTCCGCATTACATGCGTGGGGGTTGAAGCCGACGGCTACAATCTTTCAGGTTATACACATGTATACATAAACGGCCGCACAGGAGGCATCATACTACTTTCAGGCAAAAGTATAAACACAGCCTTATAAAAACTTCATAAAAGCATTATGTTTACAATGAGAATAGATATCACTCAAACATAATATTTTTCGAGCACTGGGCCTCTATCAAACGAGCACCCTCGAGAACTTCCTCAAAATAGTGTTCGGCAGCCACACGGCCTATGGCCGAACCCTCCGCCGCAACAGTGGTAGTGTCCATCTCCGCCCAGTATGCTTTAACACGGGCAAGGGCCATCCGCTAGCCTTCTATGCATGCCGACCTCTTCATCGCATTAATGTGCGGCACCACATCAAGGAGCTGCTGCACTAAGCTGAAATAGCTGTTCGTCTTAGGCCCTTCCGGCCATAATTGATCCACAACAGACCTCATGGCGAGTCCGGACAACCTATTCAGTTCGGCCCATTCGGCTAGCTGGTCAGTCAATGCAAGCGGACGCTCTGGAACGTGGAATTGTGTCTAGAACAGCTTGTCCACTTCACGATCTGTCTGACCTTCGAAGTACTTGGCCGCATCGACAGCGCTCGCCGCCAAATCCATATACGCATCTGCTGAGCTCCACAGCCGATCCAGAGGGGCATACCATGGATCTCCGATCTTCCTCCGTAACATGAAGGGTTTTCCAGCCGCAATATCCCTGGCTTCCCGCAGCTCCTCCTTCTTCGCTCTCATAGCAGTACGGGTGTCTTTGTCTGCCGCCGCGGCCTTCTCAAGGTCCGTTGCCTTCGCTTGGTTCTCTTTCTCAAGGACCCGGCAACGGTCGATAGTGTCTTTCAATTGTACGGCCATCTTGGCCATCTTCTCTTGGCTCTCGCAATGTGCGGCCTTCTCGGCTTTCAACTCTTCGTCCGCCTTCAAAGCAGCCGCATTACTACTCCTCGCTTGTTCCTTGGCTCGGGCAAGTTCCGCCCGCAAGGCTTCCACGGTGGCACCCCCATCTGCAGTCACAACATATTAAAAATACTGGCATTATGCTGCTCTTACTATGTGCCGTTCACCGGATAATAACACTTACCCTGTGCCTCGTCAAGCCTCTTGTTAACAAGCTCGATGTCGGCGTCTGCCGCATCCAGTTGCCGTTTTAATTGGGCAAACTCCCTAGTCCGGCTAGCCACCGGAGCTCCCACCACCTGCACATAAAAGCAGATGGGTTATTTCCTGGGAATTTGATCCTCTGTTCGCCGCCGTTCTCGACAACAACCAGAGTCTCAGGGGCTACTATAACATGTGCAATACTATCACATATTATCTCACATACCTCAAAGCCTGTCAATAAACTCATAAAGGCTTCATGTGATCCGCTTTCAGCGGACGACATTCTCTCCATCACCGTACCCATCAGCGTACGGTGCTCTTCTGAGATGGCCGCTCGCCCCACCAACTCACTCAGAACGTCTGACCACACACTAGATGGTGCCGGACTCTTTCATATGCTCTCTTCGGGAGCCGGACACTGGGGACTTCTGGGGTCCACGGGACTATCTTCTGGCCTCACCGGATCCGGAGAGGCCCTCCACGACGACACTTGGGGGTAGCCCGCTTCTGGAGCGGAGGAGTCCGGGGGAGGCGTTTCGCTCTCCATCATCTCTGGAAGAAGATCCCCCGAAGACGAACTCATTTGAGAGGGGCTGAGGCCCGAACTGCAAGATATATGCGGTGGTTGTTTTCCCAGAGGAAAAAGATAGCATAATCTTACTATTAAAATATTTTGGATCACTTATGACTCGTTGGAGCGCAGATCCCCTCGCGGACTTTGTGCGGCAAAAGCACCCCCCGAGGTAGGACCCTCTGTGGGAGACTTCTTCTCTCATTTGGAGGCTTCGGCTTCTGGATCCTCAGAAGCAGTCCTTTTCCTCCCCCGGTCGTCCTCCTTTGTGGGAACGCTCGTTCCCTCGGTTGGAGCGGGTAGCGATGGGGGCCCGCGTTCGCCCGTATTATCCCCCTCGGTATCTTCCTTCAAGGGTTCCGGGCAAGGTGAGACCTCGAGCATCTTCTCCAATACCAGATTTTCCAAACCCTCAGGGAGGGGGGCCAAACACCGAATCATCTTTGCCTTCATTAGCCAGTCCTGGTCAAAAGGCAAACTCTCAAAAATAACCTCGAATAAAAGACAGTTTGTTCGGCTAGAGGATTTCTTACTTGTTCGACGGCGCGATTACTGCTCAGGCCCACGTCCTCGGTGATATCCAGACACTCCACTTGAGGTCCGAAGAATGACTTGTACATCTCCTCGTGCATCAGGCCGAGGAAACTTTGAATGGCACGTGGTCCCTCTGGGGTGAACTCCCACAAGCGCAGGGGCCGGCGTTTGCAAGGCTGGACTTGACGAACCAGCATAACTTGTATTACTACAACCAAATTAAAATCTCCCTCGAAGAGATCTCTGATGCGGCTTTGCAGCATAGGCACGTCCTTGGCTGGACCCCAGCTCAGGCCCCTGCTAATCCATGACATCAGTTGTGGTGGGGGGCCCGGGCGGAAAGCGGGGGAAGCCGCCCACTTGGTGAAGGAAATATGCCCTAGAGGCAATAATAAAGTTATTATTTATTTCCTTATATCATGATAAATGTTTATTATTCATGCTAGAATTGTATTAACCGGAAACATAATACATGTGTGAATACATAGACAAACTTAGTGTCACTAGTATGCCTCTACTTGACTAGCTCGTTAATCAAAGATGGTTATGTTTCCTAACCATGAACAAGGTGTTGTTATTTGATTAACGAGGTCACATCATTAGTTGAATGATCTGATTGACATGACCCATTTCATTAGCTTAGCACCCGATCGTTTAGTATGTTGCTATTGCTTTCTTCATGACTTATACATGTTCCTATGACTATGAGATTATGCAACTCCCGTTTACCGGAGGAACGCTTTGTGTGCTACCAAACGTCACAACGTAACTGGGTGATTATAAAGGAGATCTACATGTGTCTCCAAAGGTAGATGTTGGGTTGGCGTATTTCGAGATTAGGATTTGTCACTCCGATTGTCGGAGAGGTATCTCTGGGCCCTCTCGGTAATGCACATCACATAAGCCTTGCAAGCATTACAACTAATATGTTAGTTGTGAGATGATGTATTACGGAACGAGTAAAGAGACTTGCCGGTAACGAGATTGAACTAGGTATTGGATACCGACGATCGAATCTTGGGCAAGTAACATACCGATGACAAAGGGAACAACGTATGTTGTTATGCGGTCTGACCGATAAAGATCTTCGTAGAATATGTAGGAGCCAATATGGGCATCCAGGTCCCGCTATTGGTTATTGACCGGAGACGTGTCTCGGTCATGTCTACATTGTTCTCGAACCGTAGGGTCCGCACGCTTAACGTTACGATGACAGTTATTATGAGTTTATGCATTTTGATGTACCGAAGTTAGTTCGGAGTCCCGGATGTGATCACGGACATGACGAGGAGTCTCGAAATGGTTGAGACATAAATATTGATATATTGGAAGCCTATGTTTGGATATCGGAAGTGTTTCGGGTGAAATCGAGATTTTACCGGAGTACCGGGAGGTTACCGGAACCCCCCGGGAGCTATATGGGCCTTAGTGGGCTTTAGTGGAAAGGAGAAAGGGGCAGCCCAAGGTGGCCGCGCGCCTGCCCCCTTCCCTAGTCCTATTAGGACTAGGAGAGGTGGCCGGCCCCCTCTCTCTCTTCCCCCCCTCAAGGAGTCCTATTCCAACTAGGATTGGGGGGGGGAATCCTACTCCCAGAGGGAGTAGGACTCTCCTGGCGCGCCCCCCTTGGCCGGCCAGCCCCTCCCCTTGGATCCTTTATATACGGAGGCAGGGGGGCACCTCTAGACACACAAGTTGATCCTTGAGATCGTTCCTTAGCCGTGTGCGGTGCCCCTGCCACCATATTCCACCTCGATCATATTGTAGCGGTGCTTAGGCGAAGCCCTGCGACAGTAGAACATCAAGATCGTCACCACGCCGTCGTGCTGACGGAACTCCTCCCCGACGCTTTGCTGGATCAGAGCCCGGGGATCGTCATCGAGCTGTACGTGTGCTAAGAACTCGGAGGTGCCGGAGTAACGGTGCTTGGATCGGTCGGATCGGGAATACGTACGACTACTTCCTCTACGTTGCGTCAACGCTTCCGCAGTCGGTCTGCGTAGGTACATAGACAACACTCTCTCCTCTCGTTGCTATACATCACCATGATCTTGCGTGTGCGTAGGAATTTTTTTGAAATTACTGCGTTCCCCAACACTTGGCACTTCTGGGAGCCGTGACGTAGAACCACTCCCGTTGCCATAATTCGGATACCTCTGGAAAGGAACCTTTCGGCCATGGAGCTCCTGCCATCTTGCCTATTGATGCACCTCCGCACGCTACATGCTGCCCCTCGATCACCTTCGGTTGTACTTCAAAGGTCTTGAGCCACAGGCCGAAGTGAGGGGTCACGCGGAGGAAGGCCTCACACACAACAATAAATGTCGTGATGTGGAGAAAGGAGTCCGGAGCTAGGTCGTGGAAATCTAGCCCGTAATAGAACATCAAGCCCCTGACGAAGGGATCCAGAGTGAGGCCTAGACCTCGGAGGAAGTGGGAGACAAACACAAAGTTCTCGTTGGGTTCGTGAGTAGGGACGACCTGCCCTCGGGCAGGCAGCCGATGCGAAACCTTGGCGGTCAAGTATCTGGCCTCCCTCAACTTCTTAATGTCCTCTTCCATCACGGAGGAGGGAATCCATCGGCCTTGAAGGCTGGATCCGGACATGATTGAAGATCCGGAGCACCTAACCTAGGCTTTGGGTGTTAGAACTCGAGGCGGGGGAGGGGTTTGGTTGAGCACGAGAGGGAAAAAGTGAAAACCTTGTCCCCTTATAAAGAGGGTGAATACCAAGCGTCCTCTCCGTAGCCGTTTTGTACTTAGCTATAATCTAGGAGTCCTAGACATGGTTGGGTTTACCCACGAACCACATTAATGAGAATCCCGTAATCAGGGGAACATGATCTCCGCTTTGGCAAGACGTGTCAAGAAACCGCCTCGCGTTATGTGTGGAGCTGGTTAAGAGAAATGGTTCGAATAATCACCAGGCCATGACGTAACGTCATATTGCCAAAACAAGCTAGCGGATTAGATCTGCGAAAGCGTTATTCTCTCTACGGAGGAATGTGGAACTTATTTTGCAGGCTTGGACACTATCCTCGTATTCAACTTCTTCTGTAATGTATTCGGAGAAGGAACCCGCCTTGCAATGCCGAAGACAACTGCGCGCCGGACTCATCGTCATTGAAGCCTGGTTCAGGGGCTACCGAGGGAGTCCTAGATTAGGGGGTCTCCGGACAACCGGACTGTCTCCATTAGCCGGACTGTTAGACTATGAAGATACAAGATTGAAAACTTCGTCTCGTGTCCGGATGGGACTCTACTTGGTGTGGAAGGCAAGCTAGGCAATACGTATATGGATATCTCCTCCTTTGTAACCGACCTTGTGTAACCCTAACCCTCTCCGGTGTCTGTATAAACCGGAGGGTTTTAGTCCATAGGACAACGATCACAACATACAATCATACCGTAGGCTAGCTTCTAGGGTTTAGCCTCTCTGATCTCGTGGTAGATCTACTCTTGTAACACCCATATCATCAATATCAATCAAGCAGGACGTAGGGTTTTACCTCCATCAAGAGGGCCCGAACCTGGGTAAAACTTCGTGTCCCTTGCCTCCTGTTACCATCCGGCCTAGATGCACAGTTCGGGACCCCCTACCCGAGATCCGCCGGTTTTGACACCGACAACGTGCCTATTTATAAGGAAAAGGGTGAACATACGGGCGCGAAAATCAAGGAAGAGCTGAATAATGGTTATCCAACTACACGGACGCCTCGATTCTCGGAAGGCATTAAAGATGAAGATCCGTTGGGAGATGACATCATGGCGGGTTAAAAAAAGCTTCTGCGAGGATAAGAAGATGGATTTTGTTTAAGTGTTGAAGATTGACAAAGAACAAAGTTCAAAGTCAACCTGGGGCCTAATGTTGGGGATATAGCTATCAGTCATGACCCGCCCAGTAGGGGCCGGGTCAGCCACAATGGCGGGTTACAAAGAAAGCTAAGTAAACATTCAAGATGACAGTTTATTAAATCTTATAGAAGGCCCAAAGGCCTGGAGGCGGCTTAAGGCCCAATATTGTAAACCGCCGTATGTAAGGAAAGACTTGTAAAGAAAGGCATGTAAAAGAAGTCACCGAGCCGGACACGATTTATGAGCCGGCCGGGACTCTGTAGGCCACCAGGCGTCAACCCGTGTATATAAGGGGATGACCCGGTGGCGGCTTAGGGCAAGAAATAAGAGATCGATAACCAAGCTGGTGAGTTAAGCCTCTTGGTGATCGAAACCCCAGCAATACCAACACAACTAGACGTAGGCTTTTACCTTCATCGTAAGGGGCCGAACTAGTATAAAACCTCTTGTGTCCTTTGTCCCGATTAACCCCTTTAAGCTTCCTAGTTGCGATGGCCCTACGACTAAGTCCTTTTGCTAGGACATCTGCCGTGACAATTCCACGACAATCATCTTTATTTTAAACCCCCGGGCCAGTGCTCCTCTGAGTGTTGGTCCAACCTGTCAGCCGCCGGTGGCAACCAAGGGCAACTCTGGGTTGGCCTACCGAAATCTTGGACAATCCGATGTGCCCTGAGAACGAGATATGTGCAGCTCCTATCGGGATTTGTCAGCACATTCGGGCGGCTTTGCTGGTCTTGTTTTACCATTGTCGAAATGTCTTGTAACCGGGATTCCGAGACTGACCGGGTCTTCCCGGGAGAAGGAACATCCTTCGTTGACCGTGAGAGCTTGTGATGGGCTAAGTTGGGACACCTCTGCAGGGTTTTGAACTTTCGAAAGTCGTGCCCGCGGTTATGGGCAGATGGGAATCTGTTAATATCCTCTTGTAGAAAACCTAACACATAAATTAATTAAACTGAATCAACCGCGTGTGTAGCCGTGATGGTCTCTTTTCGGCGGAGTCCGAGAAGAGAACACGGTCTCGTGTTATGCTTGAATGTAAGTAGCTTCAGGATCACTTCTTGATCGTTATTAGCTTCTCGACCGTGCTTTGCTTCTCTTCTCGCTCTCTTTTGCGTATGTTAGCCACCATATATGCTAGTGCTTGCTGCAGCTCCACCTCAATACCTTTCCTACCCATAAGCTTGAATAGTTTTGATTGCGAGGGTGTGAGATTGCTGAGTCCCCGTGGCTCACAGATACTTCCAAACAGATGCAGGTGCCGATGATGCCAGTGCAGGGGACGCTACCGAACTCAAGTGGGAGTTCGACGAGGATTCAGGCCGTTACTATGTTTATTTTCCGGATGATCAGTAGTGGAGCCCAATCGGGGCGATCGGGGATCTAGCATTTGGGGTTGTCTTTCTTTATTTTGGTTCCGTAGTCGGACCTTGATTATATTCTGGATGATGTATGACATATTTATGTATTGTGTAAAGTGGCGATTGTAAGCCAACTCTTTATCCCTATCTTATTTACTACATGGGATGTGTAAAGATTACCCCTCTTGCGACATGCCTACCATGCGGCTATGCCTCTAAGTCGTGCCCCGACACGTGGGAGATACAGCCGCATCGTGGGTGTTACACTAAGTCTATGTCATTTTGGAGCTAAACCAAGGTTATCATGCCATTTTTACCTAAGTATGCTAAGTATGTCATAAATGAACTAAAGAAGCTAAGTATATGTCATTTTTGAGCTAACCTATGTAGTTATGCCATTTTTGAGATAACTAAGCATATTTATTCATTTTGGAGGACAAAATGGCAAGTATAGGTCATTTTAGAGCTATCCTAGTTAAAATCGATCATTTTGGAGGTAGGTAAGGTTATTTTATCATTTTCGAGGAAAATAAGCTAAGTCTATGTCATTTTGGAACTAAACCATGGTTATCATGCCATTTTTTACATAAGTATGCTAAGTATGTCATAAATGAACTAAAGAAGCTAAGTATAGGTCATTTTTGAGCTAACCTAGGTAGTTATGCCATTTTTGAGCTAACTAAGCATATTTATTCATTTTAGAGGACAAAATGGTAAGTGTAGGTCATTTTAGAGCTATCCTAGTTAAAATGAGTCATTTTGGAGCTAGGTAAGGTTATTTTGTCATTTTGGAGGGAAATAAACTAATTATATGACAGTTTGGAGCTAAACCAAGGTTATTATGCCATTTTTACCTAAGTAAGCTAATTATGTCATAAATGAACTACGTAAGCTAAGTATAGATCATTATTGAGATATCCTAGGTAGTTATGCCATTTTTAGCTAAGTAAGCATATTAAGTCATTTAGGAGGAAAAAAAATGCTAAGTATAGGTCATTTTATAGCTATCTTAGGTAAAGTATGCCATTTTGGAGCTAAGTAAGGTTATTGTGTCATTTTTGAGGAAAATAAGCTAAGTATAGGTCATTTTGGAGCTAACTAAGGTTATTATGCCATTTTTTACCTAAGTGAGCTAATTATGTCATAAATGAACTAACTAAGATAAGTATAGATCATTATTGAGCTATCCTAGGTAGTTATGTCATTTTTAGCTAACTAAGCATATCAAGTAATTTTGGAGGAAAAAATGCTAAGTATAGGTCATTTTATAGCTATCCTAGGTAAAATATGTCATTTTGGAGCTAAGTAAGGTTATTATGTCATTTTCGAGGAAAATAAGCTAAGTATAGGTCATTTTGGAGCTAAGTAGGTCATTTCTTAAGCTAAGTATGCATTTGTTAAGCAAAACACTTGGGAAAACCTACCATCATCACGGAGGTGAAGGACCGGTCGGGTTTGCGCCAATGCCATATGGAGAAGGACCGGTCGGGGTTGCGCTAGTGCTAGACAGAGAAGGATCTGTCGATGCTTGTCGGAAGGCATGCTGCACCAAAGATCATTTGCAATGTCTCGTTAGCATGATGCAACTGAAATGTGAATACTAGTAACTAATGACCATTCAAATGAAACTCACCGTGGTAGCTATACCAATCTAGGGCATCGGCGGAGGGGTTTGACCGTTGTATTGTCACACGGTATGCACATTTTGTTTTCATGAGTCATTCATATTAGTTAGTAATGAAACGAACATTACGTGCATGATTTGGATAATATGTAGGAGAAACTTACCACGAGGAGCTCGTATAGGCCCCGGTGAGATGCGTCGTTTCGGTTCCTCCCCGCCTCCAACAGACTAGCCGTCCTCTCCTCCAAGTCCCTCTCCCTCTCTGCCGCCTGCCTGTTTGCCTTCGCCAGAAGCTCCTGGGCCCTAGCCTCGATGGTGAGCTCCATGGGCCGTGGACGAGGCCTTATCTCAGGATCGGAGTTCGTCTGGCGCTTCTTGATCTCTGGGAGAGTTCTAGGACAACGTATCAGTCCAACCCCAATGGCTACCGAGCCATGGGACCTCCCGCCACCAGATATCATCACCAGCTCTGGATCAAAAGGACTCTGGCTCGCGTTAAAGTCCTCCCCTTTCCTCATCTTCCCCTCGTCTCTGCACCTTACGAGCTTGTGGTGGGAGGAGATGTTGGTGAATCTCTCTGGATGATCGAGGTCAGACTCAGAGAATGCCTTGGCCTTCTTGTATGGGGCAGTATGGGCCATGGCATAAAGGTCGTACATCAGTGGCACGTTGCTACCTCTTGAGCATGCGTTGGTTTTCCCTTGAAGAGGAAAGGGTGATGCAGCAAAGTAGCGTAAGTATTTCCCTCAGTTTTTGAGAACCAAGGTATTAATCTAGTAGGAGGTAACACGCAAGTACCTAGTACCTGCACAAACAAACAAGAACCTCGCAACCAATGTGATAAAGGGGTTGTCAATCCCATCACGGTCACTTACGAAAGTGAGATCCGATAGAGATAATAAGATAAATATTTTTGGTATTTTATTGTATAGATTGGAAAATAAAGATTGCAAAATAAACAACGATAGAAATAGCAAGTTGATAGGAAAATAATATAATGGAAAATAGACCCGGGGGCCATAGGTTTCACTAGTGGCTTCTCTCAAGATAGCAAATTCTACGGTGGGTGAACAAATTACTATCGAGCAATTGATAGAAAAGTGCGTAGTTATGAGAATATCTAGGCATGATCATGTATATAGGCATCACGTCCACAACAAGTAGACCGACACGATTCTGCATCTACTACTATTACTCCACACATCGACTGCTATCCAACATGCATCTAGAGTATTAAGTTCATAAGAACAGAGTAACGCATTAGGCAAGATGACATGATGTAGAGGAATAAACTCAAGCAATATGATATAAACCCCATCTTTTTATCCTTGATGGCAACAATACAATACATGCCTTGCTGCCCCTGCTATCACTGGGAAAGGACACCGCAAGATTGAACCCAAAGCTAACACTTCTCCCATTGCAAGAAAGATCAATCTAGTAGGCCAAACCAAATTGATAATTCGAAGAGACTTGCAAAGATATTAAATCATGCATAAAAGAATTTAGAGAAGAATCAAATATTGTTCATAGATAATCTTGATCATAAACCCACAATTCATTGGATCTCGACAAACACACCGCAAAAAGAATTACATCGAATAGATCTCCAAGAGAATCGAGGAGAACTTTGTATTGAGATCCAAAGAGAGAGAAGAAGCCATCTTGCTAATAACTATGGACCCGAAGGTATATGGTAAACTACTCACACATCATCGGAGAGGCTATGGTGTTGATGTAGAAGCCCTCCGTGATTGATCCCCCCCCCGGCGGAGTGCCGGAAAAGGCCCCAAGATGGGATCTCACGGGTACAAAAGGTTGCGGCGGTCGAAATAAGGTTTCGTGGTGCTCTCAGATGTTTTCGGGGTATATGAGTATATATAGGCGAAAGAAGTAGGTCAGCGGAGCCACGAGGGGCCCATGAGGGTGGGGTGCGCGCCTACCCCCTGGGCACGCCCTCCTACCTCGTGGCCGCCTCGTTTCTTCCTTGATGTCCACTCCAAGTCTCCTGGATTGCATTTGTTCCAAAAATAACTCTCCTGAAGGTTTCATTCCGTTTGGATTCCGTTTGATATTCCTTTTCTGCGAAACACTGAAATAGGCAAAAAAACAACAATTTGCATTGGGCCTTTGGTTAGTAGGTTAGTCCCAAAAATAATATAAAAAGGTATATTAAATCCCATTAAACATCCAAAACAGATAATGTAATAGCATGGAACAATCAAAAATTATAGATACATTGGAGACGTATCAAGCATCCCCAAGCTTAATTCCTGCTCGTCCTTGAGTAGGTAAATGATAAAAACAGAATTTTTGATGTGGGATGCTACCTAGCATAATTCTCAATGTAATTTTGTTTATTGTGGCATGAATGTTCAGATCCGAAAGATTCAAGACAAAAGTTTAATATTGACATAAAAATATTAATACTTCAAGCATACTAACAAAGCAATCATGTCTTCTCAAAATAACATGGCCAAAGAAAGTTATCCCTACAAAATCATATAGTCTGGCTATGCTCTATCTTCATCACACAAAGTATTTAATCATGCACAACCCCGATGACAAGCCAAGCAATTGTTTCATACTTTTGATGTTCTCAAAATTTTTCAGTCTTCACGCAATATATGAGCGTGAGCCATGGACATAGCACTATATGTGGAATAGAATGGTGGTTGTGGAGAAGACAAAAAAAGGAGAAGATGGTCTCACATCAACTAGGTGTGTCAACGGTCTATGAAGATGCCCATCAATAGATATCAATGTGAGCGAGTAGGGATTGCCATGCAACGGTTGCACTAGAGCTATAAGTGTATGAAAGCTCAACAAAAGAAACTAAGTGGGTGTGCATCCAACTCGCTTGCTCATGAAGACCTAGGGCATTTTGAGGAAGCCCATCATTGGATATACAAGACAAGTTCTATAATGAAAGATTCCCTTTCTCTTTTTTGGCCTTTTTCTCGTTTCTCTTTTTTTCTTTTCGTCCGGAGTCTCATCCCGACTTGTGGGGGAATCATAGTCTCCATCATCCTTTCCTCACTTGGGACAATGCTCTAATAATGATGATCATCACACTTTTATTTACTTACAACTCAACAATTACAACTCGATACTAGAACAAAATATGACTCTATGTGAATGCCTCCGGCGTTGTACGTGGATATGCAATGAATCAAGAGTGACATGTATGAAAGAATTATAAAGGTGGCTTTGCCACAAATACGATGTCAACTACATGATCATGCAAAGCAATATGACAATGATGTAACGTGTCATAACAAACGGAACGGTGGTAAGTTGCATGGCAATATATCTCGGAATGGCTATGGAAATGCCATAATAGGTAGGTATGGTGGCTTTTTTGAGGAAGATATATGGTGGGTGTATGGTACCGGCGAAAGTTGTGCGGTACTAGAGAGGCTAGCAATGGTGGAAGGGTGAGAGTGCGTATAATCCATAGACTCAACATTAGTCATAAAGAACTCACATACTTATTGCAAAATCTATTAGTTATCGAAATGAAGTACTACGCGCATACTCCTAGGGGGATAGATTGGTAGGAAAGACCATCGCTCGTTCCCGACCGCCACTCATAAGGAAGACAATCAATAAATAAATCATGCTCCGACTTCATCACATAACGGTTAACCATACGTGCATGCTACGAGAATCACAAACTTTAGAACAAGTATTTCTCAAATTCACAACTACTCAACTAGCATGACTCTAATATCACCATCTTCATATCTCAAAACAATCATCAAGTATCAAACTTCTCATAGTATTCAATGCACTTTTTATGAAAGTTTTTATTATACCCATCTTGGATGCCTATCATATTAGGACTAATTTTATAACCAAAGCAAATTACCATGCTGTTCTAAAAGACTCTCAAAATAATATAAGTGAAGCATGAGATATCAATAATTTCTATAAAATAAAACCACCACCGTGCTCTTAAAGATATAAGTGAAGCACTAGAGCAAAATTATCTAGCTCAAAAGATATAAGTGAAGCACATAGAGTATTCTAATAAATTCTGATTCATGTGTGTCTCTCCAAAAGTTGTGTACAGCAAGGATGATTGTGGTAAACTAAAAAGCAAAGACTCAAATCATACAAGACGCTCCAAGCAAAACACATATCATGTGGTGAATAAAAATATAGCGTCAAGTAAAGTTACCGATAGACGAAGACGAAAGAGGGGATGCCTTCCAGGGCATCCCAAGCTTAGGATTTTGGTTGTCCTTTAATTTTACCTTGGGGTGCCTTGGTCATCCCCAAGCTTAGGCTCTTGCCACTCCTTATTCCAAAATTCATCAAATCTTTACTGAAAACTTGAAAACTTCACAGCACAAAACTCAACAGAAAATCTCATGAGCTCCGTTAGTATAAGAAAACAAACCACCACTTCAAGGTACTGTAATGAACTCATTCTTTATTTATATTGGTGTTAAACCTACTGTATTCCAACTTCTCTATGGTTCATACCCCCGATACTAGCCATAGATTCATCAAAATAAGCAAACAACACACGAAAAACAGAATCTGTCAAAAACAGAACAGTCTGTAGTAACCTATAGGTTTCAAATACTTCTGTAACCCCAAAAATTCCAAAATAAATTGGTGGACGTGAGTAATTTGTCTATTAATCATCTGCAAAAAGAATCAACTCTAATTGCACTCTCCAGTAAAATTGGTAGCAAATCTCGTGAGCGCTAAAGTTTCTGTTTTTTACAGCAAGATCGCAAAGACTTCCCCCAAGTCTCCCCAAAGGTTCTACTTGGCACAAACACTAATTAAAAACATAAAACCACTCTAAACAGAAGCTAGATGAATTATTTATTAGTAAATAGAGACAAAAACAATAAACAAAAATAAAATTGGGTTGCCTCCCAACAAGCGCTATCGTTTAACGCCCCTAGCTAGGCATTGAAAATTTCAATGATGCTCACATGAAAGACAAGAATTGAAGCACAAAGAGAGCATCATAATGTTGGAAATATGCCCTAGAGGCAATAATAAATTGGTTATTATTATATTTCCTTGTTCATGATAATCGTTTATTATCCATGCTAGAATTGTATTGATAGGAAACTCAGATACATGTGTGGATACATAGACAACACCATGTCCCTAGTAAGCCTCTAGTTAACTAGCTCGTTGATCAATAGATGGTTACGGTTTCCTGACCATGGGCATTGGATGTCGTTGATAACGGGATCACATCATTAGGAGAATGATGTGATGGACAAGACCCAATCCTAAGCCTAGCACAAAGATCGTGTAGTTCGTATGCTAAAGCTTTTCTAATGTCAAGTATCATTTCCTTAGACCATGAGATTGCGCAACTCCCGGATACCGTAGGAGTGCTTTGGGTGTGCCAAACGTCACAACGTAACTGGGTGGCTATAAAGGTACACTACAGGTATCTCCGAAAGTGTCTGTTGGGTTGGCACGAATCGAGACTGGGATTTGTCACTCCGTGTAAACGGAGAGGTATCTCTGGGCCCACTCGGTAGGACATCATCATAATGTGCACAATGTGACCAAGGAGTTGATCACGGGATGATGTGTTACGGAACGAGTAAAGAGACTTGACCGGTAACGAGATTGAACAAGGTATCGGGATACCGACGATCGAATCTCGGGCAAGTACTATACCGCTAGACAAAGGGAATTGTATACGAGATTGATTGAATCCTTGACATCGTGGTTCATCCGATGAAATCATTGTGGAGCATGTGGGAGCCAACATGGGTATCCAGATCCCGCTGTTGGTTATTGACCGGAGAGTTGTCTCGGCCATGTCTGCATGACTCCCGAGCCCGTAGGGTCTACACACTTAAGGTTCGATGACGCTAGGGTTATAGGGAATAGATGTACGTGGTTACCGAATGTTGTTTGGAGTCCTGGATGAGATCCCGGACATCACGAGGAGTTCCAGAATGGTCCAGAGGTAAAGATTTATATATGGGAAGTCATCATACGGTCACGGAATAATTCGGGGGTTATCGGTATTGTATCGGGACCACCGGAGGGGTTCCGGGGGTCCACCGGGAGGGTCCACCTGCCCCGGAGGGCCGTATGGGCTGTATGTGGAGAGGGACCAGCCCCTTAGTGGGTTGGGCGCCTCACCCCTAGGGCCCATGCGCCTAGGGTTTGGGGGAACCCTAAAGGGGGCGCCCCCCTTGCCTTGGGGGGCAAGGCAACCCCCCTTGGCCGCCGCCCCCTCCTCAGATTGGATCTGAGGGGGCCGCCCCCCTCTCCCTTGCCCCTATATATATGTGGGGGGTGGGAGGGCAGCCGCACCCAAGTTCTGACGCAGCCCTCCCCCTCTCCCAAGTCCTCCTCTTCTCCTACGATGCTTGGCGAAGCCCTGCAGGATTACCACGCTCCTCCTTCACCACCATGCCGTTGTGCTGCTGCTGGATGGAGTCTTCCCCAACCTCTCCTTCTCCCCTTGCTGGATCAAGGCGTAGGAGACGTCACCGGGCTGTACGTGTGTTGAACGCGGAGGCGCCGTCGGTTCGGCGCTAGGATCATCGGTGATTTGGATCACGACGAGTACGACTCCATCAACCCCGTTCATTTGAACGCTTCCGCTTAGCGATCTACAAGGGTATGTAGATGCACTGTCCTTCCCCTCGTTGCTAGATTACTCCATAGATTGATCTTGGTGATGCGTAGAAAATTTTGAATTTCTGCTACGATCCCCAACAGTGGTATCAGAGCCAGGTCTATGCGTAGTTTCTATGCACGAGTAGAACACAAAGCAGTTGTGGGCGTCGATATTGTCAATTTACTTGCCGTTACTAGTCTTATCTTGATTCGGCGGCATCGTGGGATGAAGCTGCCCGGACCGACCTTACACGTACTCTTACGTGAGACTAGTTCCACCAACTGACATGCACTAGTTGCATAAGGTGGCTAGCGGGTGTCTGTCTCTCCCACTTTAGTTGGATCGGATTCGATGAAAAGGGTCCTTATGAAGGGTAAATAGAAATTGGCATATCACGTTGTGGTTTTCGCGTAGGTAAGAAACGTTCTTGCTAGAAACCTATAGCAGCCATGTAAAAACTTGCAACAACAATTAGAGGACGTCTAACTTGTTTTTGCAGCATATGCCATGTGATGTGATATGGCCAAAAGGATGTGATGAATGATATATGTGATGTATGAGATTGATCATGTTCTTGTAATAGGAATCACGACTTGCATGTCGATGAGTATGACAACCGGCAGGAGCCATAGGAGTTGTCTTAATTTATTTATGACCTGCGTGTCAACTTAAACGTCATGTAATTACTTTACTTTATTGCTAAAGCGTTAGCCATAGTAGTAGAAGTAATAGATGACGAGACAACTTCAAGAAGACACGATGATGGAGATCGTGATGATGGAGATCATGGTGTCATGCCGATGACAACGATGATCATGGAGCCCCAAAGATGGAGATCAAAAGGAGCAAATGATATTGGCCATATCATGTCACTATTTGATTGCATGTGATGTTTATCATGTTTTACATCTTATTTGCTTAGAACGATGGTAGCTTAAATAAGATGATCCCTCGTAATAATTTCAAGAAAGTGTTCCCCCTAACTGTGCACCGTGAAGGTTCGTTGTTTCGAAGCACCACGTGATGATCGGGTGTGATAGATTCTAACGTTCGAATACAACGGGTGTAAGCCAGATTTACACACGCAATACACTTAGGTTGACTTGACGAGCCTAGCATGTACAGACATGGCCTCGGAACACGGAAGACCGAAAGGTCGAGCATGAGTCGTATACAAGATACGATCAACATGAAGATGTTCACCGATGTTGACTAGTCCATCTCACGTAATGATCGGACACGGCCTAGTTGACTCGGATCATGTTTCACTTAGATGACTAGAGGGATGTCTATCTGAGTGGGAGTTCATTAAATAATTTGATTAGATGAACTCAATTATCATGAACATAGTCTAAATTGTCTTTGCAAATATGTTGTAGATAAATAGCTCACGTTGTAGCTCCCTGTTTCAATATGTTCCTAGAGAAAGATTAAGTTGAAAGATATTGTAAGCAATGATGCGGACTAGGTCCGTAGTCCGAGGAGTGTCCTCACTGCTACACAGAAGGCTTACGTCTTTGATGCACCGCTCGATGTGCAAACCCCTACATCATCGTCTGTGGATGTTGTGAATACCTGACAAACACATCCTGATGACTACTTGATAGTTTAGTGCACCATACTTTACGGCTTAGAATCGGGATTCCAATGACGTTTTGAACGCCATAGAACATATGAGATGTTCCAAGAGCTGAAATTGGGATTTCAGGCTCATGCCCGTGTTGAGAGGTGTGAGACCTCTGACAAGGGCTTTTGCCAACAAGATGGAGGAGAATAGCTCAGCTAGTGAGCATGTGCTCAGAATGTCTGGGTGCTACAATCACTTAAATCAAGTGGGAGTTAAACTTCCAGATAAGATAGTGATTGATAGAGTTCTCTAGCCACTATCACTAAGCTACTAGATCTTCGTGATGAACTATGACATGCAAGGGATGGAGTTGATCCCAGAGCTGTTCGCAGTGCTTAAGACCGCAAAAGGTAGAAATCAAGAAGGAGCATCAAGTGTTGATGGTTTAACAAGACCACTGGTTTCAAGAAGGGCAAGGGCTAGAAGGGAAACTTCATGGATGGCAAACCAGTTGCCGTTCCAGTGAAGGAACCCAAGGTTGAACCCAAACCCAAGACTAAGTGCTTCTATTGTAAGGGGAACGGTCACTGGTAGTGGAATTACCCCAAATGCATGGTAGATAAGAAGGCTGGCAACTTCAACAAAGTATATACGTGTTATTAATGTGACCTCACTAGTACTCCTGGTAGCACCTGGGTATTGGATACCGGTTCAGTTGCTATTATTGGTGACTTGAAGCAAAAGCCAGGGACTAAACAGAGACTGGCTAAGGGCGAGGTGACGATGTGTGTTGGAAGTGTTTCCAAAGTTGATGAGATCACCATCGCACGCTCCATCTACCTTCGGGATTAGTATTGAACCTGGATAAATGTTATCAGGTGTCTACGTTGAGCATGAATATGATTAGATTGCAATACAGTTATTCATTTAAGTTAGAGAATAATGGTTATTCTATTTACATGAATAATACCTTTCATGGTCATGCACCCTATGTGAATGGTTCATTGAATCTCGGTCGTGGTAATACACATGTTCACGCCAAAAGATGTAGAGTTAATAATGATAGTACCACTTTCTTGTGGCACTGCCGCTTAGGTCATATTGGCGTAAGATGCATGAAGAAACTCCATGTCGATGGATGTTTGGAGTCACTTGATTTTGAATCGCTTGACACATGCGAGCCATACCTCATAGGCAGGATGACTAAGACCCCGTTTTCAGGTACAATCATACATGCTGATGCGTGTGATCCAATGAGAATTGAAGCGTGCGGTGGATATCGCTATTTTCTCATCTTCACTGACGATTTGGGTAGATATAGGTATATCTACTTAATGAAGCACAAGTCTGAAATGTTTGAAAACTTCAAGCGATTTCAGAGTGAAGTTAAGAATCATCATAACAATAAGATCATGTTCCTACGATCTGATCAAAAGGGGATTTTCTGAGTTATGAGTTTGGCAAACACTTAAGACATTGTGGAATTGTTTCACAGTTGAAGCCACCTGGAACACCACTGGGTAATGGTGTGCCCGGACGTCGTAATCGAACCTTATGAGATATGGTGCGATCTATGATGTCTCTTACCGATCTACCGTTTTCATTTTGAGGTTATGCGTTAGAGACAGCTGCATTCACTTTAGATAGGACACCATCTGAGTCCATTGAGACGTCGTCGTATGAACATTGGTTTGGCAAGAAACCAAAGTTGTCGTTTCTTAATGTTTGGGGCTGCGATGCTTAAGGCTTTAGCCGGAGAAGCTCGAACCCAAAGCGGACAAACACATCTTCATAGGATACCCAAAGGTGACAGTTGGGTATACCTTCTATCTCAGATCCGAGGGCAAATTGTTTGTCGCTAAGAACGGGTCCTTTCTCGAGAAGGAGTTTCTCTCGAAAGAATTGAGTGGGAGGAAGATAGAACTTGATGAGGTTGTCAAACCTTTACTTCAACCAGAGAGTGACGCAACATAGAAAGATGTTTTCTGTGGCGCCTACGTCTGTTGAATAGGAAGTTAATGATAGTGATCATGAAGCTTCGGATCAAGTTGCTATCGAACCTCGTAGGTCAACAAGGATATGTACTACTCCTAAGTGGTACGGTAATCCTGTCTTAGATATCATGTTGTTAGACAACAATGAACCTACGATCTATGGAGAAGCGATGGTGGGCCCGTATTCCGACAAATGGTTAGAAGCCATGAAATCCGATATAGGATCCATATCAGAACACAGTATGGACTTTGGTGGACTTGCCCGATGATCGGCAAGCCATTGAGATAAATGGGTCTTTAAGAAGAAGATGGACGTGGGCAGTAATTTTACCGTCTATGAAGCTCGACTTGTGGGAAAGAGTCTTTTCACAAGTTCAAGGAGTTGACTACGATGAGAATTTCTCACCCGTAGCGATGCTTAAGTCCGTCGGAATCATGTTAGCATTAGCTATATTTTTCGATTATGAAATCTGACAGATGGATGTCAAAAACAAGTTTTCTTACCAAGTTTTCATAAGAAAAGTTGTATGTGATACAATAAAAGGTTTTGTCGATCCTAAGGATGCTAAAAGGTATGCTGGCTCCAGCAATCCTTCTATGGACTAGAGCAAGCATCTTGGAATCGGAATATATGTTTTGATGGAGTGATCAAAGCTTTTAGGTTTATACAATGTTTGCAAGAAACTTGTATTTACAAGAAAGTGAGTGGGAGCACTACAACATTTCTGATAAGTATATGTGGATGACATATTGTTGATCCGAAATAATGTAGAATTTCTGGAAAGCACAAACGGTTGTTTGAAGAGTGTTTTTCAAAGGAAGACCTGGATAAAGCTGCTTACATATTGGGCATCAAGATCTATAGAGATAGATCAAGACGCCTGATGATACTTTCAAAGAACGCACACCTTGACATGTTTTTGAAGGAGTTCAAAATAGATCAGTCAAAGAAGGGGTTCTTACCTGAGTTGTAAGGTGTGAAGTTGAGTAAGACTCAAAAGCTTGACCACGGCAAAAGAAAGAGGAAGGAGGAAGGTCGTCCCCTATGCTCTTGTCATAGGCTCTATACGGTATACCATACTGAGTACAGCACTTGATGTGTGCCTTGCCACATGCCTGGCAAGAGGGTACAAAGGTGATCTAGGATTGGATCACTAGATAGCAGTCAAAATTATCCTTAGAGGAATAAGGAAATGTTTCTCGGTTATGGAGGTGATAAAGAGTTCGTTGTAAAGAGTTACATCGATGCAAGCTTAACACCTATCCGGATAGCTCTGAGTAGAGATACCGGATACGTATAATGGAGCAACAATTTGGAATAGCTCCAAGTGGAACGTGGTAGCAGCATCTATGATATAAAGTTTTGCGAAATACATAGGGATCTGAATATGGCAAGACCCGTTGACTACAACCTCTCTCACAAGCATAACATGATCAAACCCAAAACTCTTTGAGTGTTTATCACATAGTGATGTGAACTAGATCATTGAGTCTAGTAGACTCTTGGATGTTGGTCACATGGCAATGTGACCTGTGAGTGTTAATCACATGGCGATGTGAACTAGATTATTGACTCTAGTGCAAGTGGGAGACTATTGGAAATATGCCCTAGAGGCAATAATAAATTGGTTATTATTATATTTCCTTGTTCATGATAATCGTTTATTATCCATGCTAGAATTGTATTGATAGGAAACTCAGATACATGTGTGGATACATAGACAACACCATGTCCCTAGTAAGCCTCTAGTTGACTAGCTCGTTGATCAATAGATGGTTACGGTTTCCTAACCATGGGCATTGGATGTCGTTGATAACGGGATCACATCATTAGGAGAATGATGTGATGGACAAGACCCAATCCTAAGCCTAGCACAAAGATCGTGTAGTTCGTATGCTAAAGCTTTTCTAATGTCAAGTATCATTTCCTTAGACCATGAGATTGTGCAACTCCCGGAGACCGTAGGAGTGCTTTGGGTGTGCCAAACGTCACAACGTAACTGGGTTCCTATAAAGGTACACTACAGGTATCTCCGAAAGTGTCTGTTGGGTTGGCACGAATCGAGTCTGGGATTTGTCACTCCGTGTAAACGGAGAGGTATCTCTGGGCCCACTCGGTAGGACATCATCATAATGTGCACAATGTGACCAAGGAGTTGATCACGGGATGATGTGTTACGGAACGAGTAAAGAGACTTGACCGGTAACGAGATTGAACAAGGTATCGGGATACCGACGATCGAATCTCGGGCAAGTACTATACCGCTAGACAAAGGGAATTGTATACGGGATTGATTGAATCCTTGACATCGTGGTTCATCCGATGAAATCATCGTGGAGCATGTGGGAGCCAACATGGGTATCCAGATCCCGCTGTTGGTTATTGACCGGAGAGTTGTCTCGGCCATGTCCGCATGACTCCCGAGCCCGTAGGGTCTACACACTTAAGGTTCGATGACGCTAGGGTTATAGGGAATAGATGTACGTGGTTACCGAATTTTGTTCGGAGTCCCGGATGAGATCCCGGACGTCACGAGGAGTTCCGGAATGGTCCGGAGGTAAAGATTTATATATGGGAAGTCATCATACGGTCACCGGAATAATTCAGGGGCTACCGGTATTGTATCGGGACCACCGGAGTGGTTCCAGGGGTCCACCGGGAGGGTCCACCTGCCCCGGAGGGCCCTATGGGCTGTATGTGGAGAGGGACCAGCCCCTTAGTGGGCTGGGCGCCTCCCCCCTAGGGCCCATGCGCCTAGGGTTTGGGGGAACCCTAAAGGGGGGGGCGGCCCCCTTGCCTTGGGGGGCAAGGCAACCCCCCTTGGTCGCCGCCCCCTCCTCAGATTGGATCTGAGGGGGCCGGCCCCCCCTCTCCCTTCCCCCTATATATATGTGGGGGTGGGAGGGCAGCCGCACCCAAGTTCTGCCGCAGCCCTCCCCCTCTCCCAAGTCCTCCTCTTCTCCTACGGTGCTTGGCGAAGCCCTGCAGGATTACCACGCTCCTCCTTCACCACCATGCCTCGTGCTGCTGCTGGATGGAGTCTTCCCCAACCTCTCCTTCTCCCCTTGATGGATCAAGGCGTAGGAGACGTCACCGGGCTGTACGTGTGTTGAACGCGGAGGCGCCGTCCGTTCGGCGCTAGGATCATCGGTGATTTGGATCACGACGAGTACGACTCCATCAACCCCGTTCACTTGAACGCTTCCGCTTAGCGATCTACAAGGGTATGTAGATGCACTCTCCTTCCCCTCGTTGCTAGATTACTCCATAGATTGATCTTGGTGATGCGTAGAAAATTTTGAATTTCTGCTACGATCCCCAACACATAAAACATGTAACAATCACACCTAAGTCTAACATATTTCCTATGCACAGGCATCTTATAGGCAAACAAATTATCAAGACAAGCAAAAACTAGCATATGCAAGGAAGTAGAAAGAAACAATAGCAATCTCAACATAACGAGAGGTAATTTAGTAATATGAAAATTTCTACAGTCATATTTCCTCTCTCATAATAATTACATGTGGGATCATAAGCAAATTCAACAAAATAGCTATTACATAAAATATTTTCAACACGATCCACATGCATGCAAAGTTGACACTCTTCCAAAATAGTGGGATTAACATTAACTAAAGTCATGACCTCTCCAAACCCACTTTTATCAAAAATTTCATAAGATTGAACATTCTCCAAATATGTGGGATCTAAAGTTGACACTCTTCCAAACCCACTTTCAATAATATTGCAAACACTATTATCAATCTCATATTCATCATGGGGCTTAAATAAATTTTCAAGATCAAAAGAAGAATCACCCCAATCATGATCATTGCAACAAATAGTAGACATAGAAAAACTAGCATCCCCAAGCTTAGGGTTTTGCATATTATTAGCACAATTGACATTCATAGAATTTATAGTAAAATCACCGCAATCTTGCTTTTGATTCAAGGAACTATCAAGTATGGGTGCAATAGCAATAATCTCGTGTTTAACATAAGGAACTATAGCAAATCCATCTCCATAAATATTGGCATCATGGCTATAAGAATAGCAAGCATCATTCTCATCAAGGGACATTTCAATCAAATCATCGGAATCATAATTATCTATAGATTCATGCATATCATTATTTTGTTCCAAAGCAACGGTCATTCTCTCAATAAATTCCTTAACATAGGCATTGTGAGCATAGTTTTCATAGCAATATTTAAGTATGTCGGAATTTTCAGATTTGTAGAAAGTAATATCATACTTTTCAATCAAAGAAGCAACTTCATGAGCACCCTTAAAAACGACAAATTCTTCAATTTGTTCGATATCATAGTAACTATAAACACCCTTTCCATAAGAAGATAAGATTTCATTATAATTAAACTCACATAGGTAGGGAAGGTGTTTTTAGGGTTCTTAGAGCAACAAGTAAAGTCATAAATTTCACAAAGATTCCAAGCATAGCATAGCAAACTATTTCTTTGATACCATAAGAGCTTCCCCTTTTCAGAAAAATGATGACGCACAAAATGAGCATGCTCATCTAAAGATTTCCCATCAACTAGGATAGTTGGGGTTTCAGCACGAGCGCATAAGGATCGAAGATGATCCAAGTAGAACACTTTAAGTGGATCCATATCAATAGATTTTTAGCAAGCAAAGATTGATGACGGGAAAATGGCGGGCGTGAAAATACGCGTCCACGTCATTGATACGAAGTGAATAATTTAAATGCGTAGATGCATACAATAAAAATAGGATCAAACATTGCAGGTACTTTATTTCTAGAACTCTTACATTTACATAAAAGATCTGTTAATTACATCTCCGTAGAGAAAAGCCCTGATTAAGAATTCCAACTATCCTATTACATAGAATTGCAACACATGACTACTACGAAGTGATAAAGAAAAATCGCTCCTCCTTGCTGTCGTTGACGCTGATGTGCTTGGGGGAGCATCCTCGATCTTCTTCAAGTTATCATGTGTCTTGTTCATTTATATTTTACTCTTATACCATTATGATCGGTACATAGAGTATGAGTGCAGTGCATGCTTTTTGCATCGGACACCTAATTTGTGTAGTCGACTTAACCAACATATGCTAGTGTGACTATGCGGCTATCTTAATCAATTTTCAGGTCATTTCATTTTGACGAGTGATGAGTCGACTAGAAGAGTGTTCACTTAATACATGCATGTTACACCTTTTATTGACGCACATATGAGCATGCATGAAATGATGAGGCACGTGATTTAATCCATGTTGGCCTCTGCACATGCACGGAAATTTAAGAAAAGGGGTTCTAATATCAGAACCATCCCATATGTTATCTTGTTTGATTTTGTTTGGTACGTTTGATGATAGCATCTGCTAAGCAAATCAGTCTATTTTGGTTAGGACTAAAGCGAGGTAGATGCAATATCTTTTATTTTATCATGGGTCACATGCATATACTCTAACTATTGGTGGACAGTATATGCGTGTTGCATAGAGTTTATACGCTCTAGATTTCATATTTTGGATATGTAGGATTATATTTTTTACTTAACCTACACGCATTCATTTTCTTTTATGGGCATATTTTATTTTAGTGCAAAATGAGACAACTAACATTTTTATCATCTCATGTTTACACGTTAGGTTTCACTTAGCATATTCTATATGCATGGTGTATGCTCATTTCATAATCTATATGGCAGATGTAAATAACATGTGTATCTTCCTGTTTGTATTACTACTGACGTGGCATATCATGCATGTCCGCAGTGTAACCAACAAGAGGCTTAAAATATAGTTTGGCAAACACCTAATTTATACATTTCATGCACTAGATTGAAGGTAGACGCAGAATTTATCGTTGTCTTGTTTTGTGCAACTCAAACAAATGAAGAGTGCATTTTTTGCAGGCACGTATTTATTCTATGATTTTATGTAGATGATCATCTAGAGTTTGGGTATGTTTCATATTTGTTTTTTCCCAGAGCTTTACCTTTGCGTTGCTCTCATCTACGATGGAAGGGAAAATATATACTCCTTAGTTTGGGTCGCCATGATCAATCAAGGAATAAAATTTATCCTCTTTGACATAATCGCACTTTGGCTCATATCACGATGATCAACCAAGGCAAAAATGACAGGATGAAATTATATGTTGTATGCTCCTTGATTTTGTATCATGATGATCTGCTAAGGAGTATTTTTATCGCTCTTAAACATATTCGCACTTTGGCTTGTATCATGATGATCAGCCAAGGCAAAATGTCAAGATGGGGCTATGTGGAGAATGCTCCTTGGTTTGTATCACAATGATCAACCAAAGACAAATTTTCTTTTCTTAAATATAAGTGCTCTTTGGCTCGTATCACGATGATCAGCCAAGGCAAAATATCAAGATGAAGATATATGGAGAATACTCCTTGGCTTGTGTCACAATGACCAACCAAGGGCAAATTTTCTTGTCTTAAATATAAGTGCTCGTTGGCTCGTATCACAATGATCAGCCAAGGCAAAATATCAAGATGAAGATATATGGAGAATACTCCTTGGCTTGTGTCACAATGACCAACCAAGGGCAATTTTTCCTCTCCTGAACATAACTACTCTTTGGCTCGTATCACGATGATCAGCCAATGCAGATGAGCATACTCCTTGGTTTGTATCACAATGATCAACCAAGAAGAGAGATGGACATGATGAGAGATATATGGAGGAGAAATAAGATTAGAGGAGGATCATGATTCCCACCTGGACTACCTTCTTCACGCTCCTTGCCGAACGAAGGTCTTGCAGCAGTGTGTATGTGTGGTCGAAAGCAGCAGCAGTGAGGAAGAAGAGAACCCCAAGAGCAGCAGCGACATCGTATATGTGAGCAGCAGCGGCCGGCCAGAAAAAGAGCAGCAATGTATGCCAGCACAGCGGAGCGGCTAGGAAAAGAGAGCAAAAATGGCATCCCGAAGAGCAACCCGTATGGTGGTATTTATAGGAGGGAGAAGCACATGGTTCCACTTGGGCACGCACCCACGTTCTGGAGGTCATGGGATCGTGGGAGTGGGCTGCCTTTTCTTTTCTTTTGTTTATTTCTTTAATCCTAGTTGACTCAACCAACTAGCTTGACTAGCAATCCAACACGTACATGTTTAACCGATATGGGCTAAGCTCACATCCTTTTCTAATTCTAATTAATGTGTGGGCTTTGACATCACTGATTCCATGCATGCACAACTGCCTTGTGAGAAGTACGGCCATGCATATGTGGCCATATTTTTTAATGGGCTAAGCATGATTAGCTATTAAATGGCCCATTAAGGCCTAGGGTCACGGTGTGCATGTTAATTATTTTTTGCATGCAAATCGTGGTCTAGCGTCATGTGTATTATCAGACGAATATTTGACCAAGTACATCACACGTATATTTCATTAGCGTGATGTATTTTTTTATGCGTTGTTTCAATATTTCATTTCGTCGATGGAACAAAGCCAAACATTCATCATATAGTCAACATTTTGGTGATTTTAGCATCCCTCGTGACAATTTTATGTTTGTATTTTGCCGTTAGTGGTGGCGGCATGCATGCGAGCCCGGTGTCCTCTATATTTTCTTCATGACAAAATCTAATGCATTTCGTCACATTTTATAATTGTCGGTTTAATGTGTGCATTATCGACATTCAAAAATATATCATATGCCTATTTTTAGTCCTTAATTTGAGCGATTGGTTATATTATTAATTCATTTTTTCATGATAAAACTGGTTTTTTGCCGTTTTGTATTTATATTTTAATATTTTATATGGTTTATGCTTTTCATTTTATCTTGGTTAAAATCCATGTCAACAAGGATGCAAGCAAATAGAAGGCACATGGAAATACAAACAAAAAGACATACGGGAAGAAAGCGAAGAAAATGCAAAGGTGAAGTGGGGGAGAGGAAAACGAGAGGCAAATGGCAAATAATGTAATGCGAGGGATAAAAGTTTGTGATGGGTACTTGGTATGTCTTGACTTGTGCGTAGATCTCCCCGGCAACGGCGCCAGAAATGACTTGTTAACGGGAGATCAAATCTTGACTTGACTTGGTGCAACCTCCCCGGCAACGGCGCCATAAATCCTTCTTGCTACCTCTTGAGCATGTGTTGGTTTTCTCTTGAAGAGGAAAGAGTGATGCAGCAAAGTAGCGTAAGTATTTCCCTCTGTTTTTGAGAACCAAGGTATCAATCCAGCAGAAGGTAACACGCAAGTCCCTCGTACCTGCACAAACAAACAAGAACCTCGCAACCAACGGGATAAATGGGTTATCAATCCCTTCACAGTCACTTACGAAAGTGAGATCTGATAGAGATAATAAGATAAATATTTTGGTATTTTATTGTATAGATTGGAAAATGAAGATTGCAAAATAAACAACGATAGAAATAGCAAGTTGATACGAAAATAATATAATGGAAAACAGACCCCGGGGCCATAGGTTTCACTAGTGTCTCTCTCAAGATAGCAAATTCTACAGTGGGTGAACAAATTACTGTCGAGCAATTGATAGAAGAGTGCATAGTTATGAGAATATCTAGGCTTGACCATGTATATAGGCATCACATCCGCGACAAGTAGACTAAAACGATTCTGCATCTACTACTATTACTCCACACATCGACCGCTATCCAACATGCATCTAGAGTATTAAGTTCAAAATAACAGAGTAACGCATTAGGCAAGATGACAGAGGGATAAACTCAAGCAATATGATATAAATGAAGGAAATATTCCCTAGAGACAATAATAAAGTTATTATTTATTTCCTTATATCATGATAATTGTTTATTATTCATGCTAGAATTGTATTAACCGGAAACATAATACATGTGTGAATACATAGACAAACAGAGTGTCACTAGTATGCCTCTACTTGACTAGCTTGTTGATCAAAGATGTTTATGTTTCCTAACCATAGACATGAGTTGTCATTTGATTAACGGGATCACATCATTAGGAGAATAATATGATTGACTTGACCCATTCCGTTAGCATAGCACTTGATCGTTTAGTTTGTTGCTATTGCTTTCTTCATGACTTATACATGTTCCTATGAATATGAGATTATGCAACTCCCGTTTACCGAGGAACACTTTGTGTGCTACCAAACGTCACAACGTAACTGGGTGATTATAAAGGTGCTCTACAGGTGTCTCCGAAGGTACTTGTTGGGTTGGCGTATTTCGAGATTAGGATTTGTCACTCCGATTGTCGGAGAGGTATCTCTGGGCCCACTCGGTAATGCACATCACTATAAGCCTTGCAAGCATTGCAACTAATGAGTTAGTTGTGGGATGATGTATCACGGAATGAGTAAAGAGACTTGCCGGTAACGAGATTGAACTAGGTATTGAGATACCGACGATCGAATCTCGGGCAAGTAACATACCGATGACAAAGGGAACAACGTATATTGTTATGCGGTTTGACCGATAAAGATCTTCGTAGAATATGTAGGAGCCAATATGAGCATCCAGGTTCCGCTATTGGTTATTGACCGGAGACGTGTCCCGGTCATGTCTACATAGTTCTCGAACCCGTAGGGTCCTCACGCTTAAAGTTCGATGACGGTTATATTATGAGTTTATGTGTTTTGATGTACCGAAGGAGTTCGGAGTCCCGGATGAGATCGGGGACATGACGAGGAGTCTCGAAATGGTCGAGACATAAAGATCGATATATTGGACGACTATATTCGGACATCGGAAATGTTCCGAGTGATTCGGATATTTTCGGGAGTACCGGGGAGTTACGGGGAATTCATATTGGGCCTTAATGGGCCATACGGGAAAGGAGAGAAAGGCCTCAAAGGGTGGCCGCATCCCTCCCCATGGGCTGGTCCGAATTGGACTAGGGAGGGGGCGCCCCCTTCCTTCCTTCTCCTTTTCCCTTCCCTTTCCTTCCCTCCCACTCCTACTACTTGGAAGGGCTCCTAGTTCTACTAGGAAAGGGGGAATCCTACTCCCGGTGGGAGTAGGACTCCCCTAGGGTGCACCATAGAGAGGGCCGGCCCTCCCCCTCCTCCACTCCTTTATATACGGGGGCAGGGGGCACCCCAAAGACACAACAATTAATCTCTTGATCTCTTAGCCGTGTGCGGTGCCCCCCTCCACCATAATCCACCTTGATCATATCATAGCGGTGCTTAGGCGAAGCCCTGCGTCGGTAGAACATCATCATCGTCACCATGCCATCGTGCTGACGAAACTCTCCCTCAACACTCGGCTGGATCGGAGTTCGAGGGACGTCATCGAGTTGAACGTGTGTAGAACTCGGGGGTGCCGTGCGTTCGGTACTTGATCGGTCGGATCGTGAAGATGTACGACTACATCAACCGCGTTGTGCTAACGCTTCCGGTTTCGGTCTACGAGGGTACGTGGACAACACTCTCCCCTCTCGTTGCTATGCATCACCATGATCTTGCGTGTGCGTAGGATTCTTTTTGAAATTACTACGTTCCCCAACAATAAACCCCATCTTTTTATCCTCGATGGCAACAATACAATACGTGCATTGCTGCCCCTAGTGTCACTGGGAAAGGACACCGCAAGATTGAACCCAAAGCTAAGCACTTCTCCCATTGTAAGAAAGATCAATCTAGTAGGCCAAACCAAACTGATAATTCGAAGAGACTTGCAAAGATATTAAATCATGCATAAAATAAACCAGAGAAGAATCAAATATTGTTCATAGATAATCTTGATCATAAACCCACAATTCATCGGATCTCGACAAACACAACGCAAAAAGAATTACATCGAATAGATCTCCAAGAGAATCGAGGAGAACTTTGTATTGAGATCCAAAGAGAGAGAAGAATCCATCTAGCTAATAATTATGGACCCGAAGGTCTGTGGTAAACTACTCACACATCATCGGAGAGGCTATGGTGTTGATGTAGAAGCCCTCCGTGATCGATTCCCCCTCCGGTGGAGCACCGAAAAAGGCCCCAAGATGGGATCTCACGGTTACAGAAGGTTGCGGCGGTGGAAATAGGGTTTCGTGGTGCTCTCGGATGTTTTCGGGGCATATGAGTATATATAGGCGAAAGAAGTAGGTCAGCGGAGCAATGAGGGGCCCACGAGGGTGGGGGCGCGCCTACCCCCTGGGCGCGCCCTCCTACCTTGTCGCCGTCTCGTTTCTTCCTTGATGTCCACTCCAAGTCTCCTGGATTGCGTTTGTTCCAAAAATAACTCTCCCGAAGTTTTCATTCCGTTTGGATTCCATTTGATATTCCTTTTCTGCGAAACACTGAAACAGGCGAAAAGACAACAATTCGCACTGGGCCTTTGGTTAGTAGGTTAGTCCCAAAAATAATATAAAAGGTATATTAAAGCCCATTAAACATCCAAAACAGATAATATAATAGCATGGAACAATAAAAAATTATAGATACCTTGGAGACGTATCACACGTCCTTCTTGTTGTGTCGCGCCTAAAAGAGAGGAACAAAATATCAGTTAAGGGCTCAAGCTAGCATGAAGAATGAAATTGCATGAACCGTGAAGCAAACCACATACCCTATGATCCCCGTCCTCAAATAGGTTGGAGCTCCCTTGATGGTGTGGCACACCTTGCATTTGGGCACACTTATCCCTGGCCGTGTTGTGGACGACTAGCCATTGGGGAGAGCACCACTCATCCACCAATGCCTCCCAACAATCCATCCTATCGGCACACCATCTCGGGGGTACCTAAGTTAGACAAAGAGAAATTTCAGTGCTATGCCTACGAATCAAATCAAGGAAACTAAGTACAAGGCCTTAAGAATAGGTAATTACCTTCATGTACTTCTCCTTACTCAGATACTTGGCGCGCCACTTCTTCCTGGCCCTCTTAATGTTAGTCGAGGCGTAGTAGTCTTGAATAGCCTGCACCCGAGCCTCGTGCCGTAAGTTCTGAAGTAGGCGCTTGCACTCGGCTTCGAGAACCATAGCCGCGTCCGCCTCGTGTTCCTCAAGACACTTGTAGAAGGTCTGCAATCAAACAAGACAACACTGATTCATACAATCACTAGGTATTGTTCATTTTTAATTCTGTAAAGGAGAAATTACCCAAAACCGCCAGATCACAATGTCAGCCACCGTCTCGCACAAGACCCCGTCCACCCTCTCCTCCGGTGGGGCCGGGGCAGCCACGTACAGCTCCCAGCTCAGTGCTAGCTGTGGAACCTCACCCTCACCGGGCAACGTGACCCACCTAGGGAAGTGGCGCCGGCAAAGCACACCAAGGACCTGGTTGGGCCTGCGGACACCAGAGGCGTGTTTCCAACCCCTACAGTATGACAAGGCCAACACATTAGATATTAATTTGAAGAAACATGAAGGCAAAAGGTTAAAAAACAATAAATGCACTTACTTCTCCCTGTTAGGCTCAATCAACCACCTCTGATCGCGGGTCGGCGGCACGGGCGGGGGCTTTGTACCACCACGCCGGTAGACCTTCTTACCCCCCTCAACCAGCTCGCCGTCGCTATAGCTATCCTTAGAAAAAGCTGTCCTCGCCACCATCAGCATGGCCACTAGCCTCCGGAGTCATGCGGGACGAAGACTCTGGTACCCGAGTGTCCTGGGATGAAGACTCTGGGACCCAAGTCTTGTGGGACGAAGGCTCGGAGACCTGAGGCTCGTCGTCCTGAGGCTCGTGGACGTCCGAGACAGGTCCAAGTCAGACGGGTCCACCCGAGATGGAGCACTCCTGTGGTCGGGAGAATCAGCCGGGGGTGGCAGCGAGGAAGGCACATCAGCCTTCCTACCTCTCCCACTGCCACGTCCACCTCTAGCACCCCTCTTTGTCTTTCCCCGACCTCTCCCGACCGAAGAAGAAGCGCCCGCCGGTGTCTGCATACTGTCTACCAGCGCTCTCCGGAGGTGCTGGGGTGGAATAATAGCACCACTCCCAGCACGCGCCGAGGAAGGAGGCTCGGAGCGCTCTCGACCCGCGCAGGTGTTGACAGAGAGTAAACGAAATTAGTACAACATAAACATAATAAAAAAATTAAGTGTGTATCATCATCATGAACATAATAAAAAATTAAATACCAAATAACACGAACTAATTAATAATATATATGCACATAATAATAATTGAATACCCGACATTACTAATATTACTCTTCATCGTCTATATATGCTCCGGGATCAATAAATCGAAAAATATATGATCTAACTCGTAATTCACAAATATATGACCCCGTCGGCCTCTGGAAGGGCGAAGAGCACCTTTTTCGGGAGGTGTCGGGGCTCGGGGTGTCGGGGGTATCGTGTCGGGGTCGGGGGTGCCGTGTCGGGGTGTCGTGTCGGGGGTCGGGGTGTCGGTGGTGTCGTGTCGGGGTCGGGGTGCTGTGTCGGGGTTGGGGGTGCCGTGTCGGGGTCGGGATGCTTGTTGGGATCGCGGTGTCGGGGTGTCATGTCGGGGTCGGGGTGTCGTGTCGGGGTGTCGGGGTCAGGGTGTCGGGGCCGGGATGGGAAATCCTCGACCCCTCGGCGACCGTCAACCCCTTTTCCCCTCGACCCCTCGACCCCTAGACCCTCGACTCCTTTTCCCCTCGATTCTCGACCCCTCGGCGACCATCGACCCCTCGGCGACCCTCTTTTTCTACTTTTCCTACTTCCTTTTTTCATCTTCTACTTCTACTTGTTTTTTTCACCACCTTCATCATCATCATCATCATCATCTTGTTCTTCTTCTTATACTTCTTTTTTTCATCTTTCTTGTTTATTCTTAAAAAACAGAAAAAACCCTAATCTAAACTATAAACTAAATGTAACCTAAACTAAACTGAATTAACCTAAACTAATCTAACCTAACCTAAACTAACCTAAACAAACATAAACTAAATCTAAAAAAAACAGAAATACCCTAAACTAAACTATAAACTAAATGTAACCTAAAGTAAACCAAATTAACCTAAACTAACCTAACCTAAACTAAACAAACATAAACTAAATCTAAAAAACAGAAAAAACAAAAGAACTCACCACGGGGAGGGGGCCGGGTGGGTTGGCCCGCGACGGGGGTGGCGCGGGGCGGTGGCTCAGGCACGGGGGTGGGGCGGGGCAGCGGCGGCTTGGGCATGGGGGCGGCGCGGGGCGGCGGCGACACGGGTAAGGTGAGGGGAGAGAGAGAGGGGTGGGGCGCGGGGCTGACCGTTTTTTAGTTAGGTTGAATTTCTTTACCGTCTGAGAGCGTAGCTAGTGGGATGGGGCCGGGGAGGAACGGCTGTTAGGTTGGCCACTTTCTTTGCCGTCTGCTAGCAGACGACAAAGAAAGTGGCCGTTAGGTTGTTCTTGTTAGTGGGCCACCCTCCCTCTTTGTCGTCTGCTAGCGGACGACAAAGCTTCTATGCCGTCTGCTTGCAGACGGCAAAGAGCTAGCTGACGGCAAACATGATCTTTGCCACCAACTCTTTCTTTGCCGTCAGTTTTCTCTTAGCTAATGGCAAAAACCTTCTTTGCCGTTAGCTAGCAGATGACAAAGAGCTGGCTGATGACAAAGATCCTGATTCCAGTAGTGATGGGGTCACCTTGCCTCGGTCCCTTCTTGTCACAACCCTAGTTCAGTAATGCACTTGGGTTAGATCTGCATGTTGCATCATGTTTAAATTTTATCTAAAATTGAAATGGGGATTCAACAAACCCTAGCACCCCTTTGAATTACTAGGTTCAACCAAATTGGTTTCAATGAACCTGAAATGCCCTTAAAAAATGTTCATGATTTAGGGAAAAAGGTGAAAACCCTAACCATAAATAGTGCACATTTTTGCAGGACCGAACCGAGCATTGAATTAAATCAGACCATATTTTAATTGGGGATATTTAAATAATATATATATATATATTAAAAGCTCCAAATATTTTGAAACTTGCAGAGGGCTTCTGGAATATTCCAGAGTGAGCTCACAAAAAAAGTTTCAAAGTTATCAAAAATGTTTTAGTGGCTAAACTAAAACAAAACAGAAAGAAATAAACAGAAAAGAGAAAAGAAATAGAAGAGAGAGAGAGAAACCTACCAGTGGCCCAGCACTGTGCGGCCAGCTGGGCCAGCCCACCAGCACCGTCGTCCTCCTGGCGCCAGTCGGCTAGGCGTGTGGCCGACGCACGCGCACGGTGAGAGCGCCACGCCACCAGCTGCCTGCCTGCGTCCATGGGACAGCGCAACACCGCGGATCTCCTCCTCGGTGCCGTCCCGATCGATCCAGCCTCTCATTCTGCCCTCTGCTCTTTCTGTTGCCTCTCGTATCCATGGCCGAACCTCGCCTGAGCTCGCCGTCGCCATAGCCATGTCCACAGCCATCCCCGAGCCTCTCCCACATGCCGACGAGATCCGCTAAGAAGCTCTCGCCCTCTCCACTGAGTCACGCGGCGCCAGACGCCCCCGAATGCCCTCACCGCCGTCTTCTTTAACCTCGGGTCACCGAGATCGCTGGCGACCGTGCCCCTGCTCCGACGCTTCCCCGAGCTCACTGAGGCCACCAAACAAACCACTGTGAGCTCCTACGTGGATCCCCTCCTCCCCCCCTTCGATTTTGAGTCGTAGACGTCGCCCCCTTGACGACCGTAGCCACCGCCGCTTGAGCTCATCGCCGACGCAGCTCCGGTGACCAAATGGTCACCCCGGCGAGCCCAACTTGCTCCCTGCAATGTGTAGTGCCCCGCTCAACATTCTCCTCGCTTGTTTGCGCGTCGCAGCGCCAACCCCACACCCACCCGAGCTCCGGCCGCCGCGGAAGTGGTCGCCGCCGTCGAACCCGACCACCGCAGCTCCGACCACCATCACCACTCGACACGGACGAGCGCCCGCTACACGTAGGTGCTCTCTGTTGTCCATTTGACCGCTGGAGCACGAAACCCGCACCTCACTGCCGCATTTGGCTTCGCCAGTGGGTTGACGTGGCTATGCCATTAGCTGCTGATGACCCCTCTAATCAACCCCTTGAGCCACCGCCACATGGGCCCATGTGCGTGTTTAGGTTAGACTAATTTTTCTGTTTAGATTAGTGATTACACTGTGGCACCACAAGCTGGCTTTGACTTTGACCTAGTCAGCGTTGACTGGACCCACCTGTCTATGATACTAACCAGCCCTGAGTCACTGACCAGTGGGCCCCACTGGTCAGGTTTGACCTGGACCGCCTCTGTTGACCACTTACGTCACAATGACATAGTGCTGACGCAGTAATACATTTTCTGGATTTAGTTTAATCTTAAATAGCCAGGAAAATCCACAAAATAGTTAAAACTTCTAAAAATCATAGAAAATAATCTGTAACTCCAAATGAAATAAATTATATATGAAAAATGATCAGAAAAATCGAATCTATCCATCTGTACCTTTCTCATGCATTCTAGAACAACTTATGACTACTGTTTAGGGCAAATCAAATAATTGGCATATGAATATTAACATATGGAGTTTGAATTTGAACCTAGGGTTCAAACCAACTTCATTCAACTTGTTGCTAGTCGCATTAGCTAAAATCATAGCATATTGCCATGTCATTTTCATGCATCATAATTGTTGCACTGCATTGATTGTGTTCTCTCTTGTTTGTCGATGTTTGTCCCATGTCAGTAGACGTTGTTTCGATGATGTGATCGATTACACCGATGAAGAACTATACTATCTTCAGAAGTGCCAGGCAAGCAAAACCCCCTTGTTCATTCGATACAATCCTACTCTCTCGCTCCTGCTCTCTTTTACTGCATTAGGACAACAACGATTCAACTCTTACATGTTGCGCTAGTTGAACCCCTTTCCTCTGCATGACCTGTCTTTGCCACAGTAAATAGATGAAACCCACTAGCATGAGTAGGAGTTGTTTCAGCCCTGATGTGCCTACTCATTCAAGCTTGCTTATCATGCCTGCTATTGCTTAGAGTTGTGTTAGGTCTGATTCATTGGCGATGAATTGGAAAGTTGTGAACATGTCCTAAGGTTGAGAGCTAAGTGTGTGAACACGATTTGTTGAAGGTAGCAGTGAGAGGCCATGTAGGAGTACATGGTGGGTTGTCTCATTGAAACCGTCCTCAAGAACTGAGTTCTGTGTTTGTGATCCATGAACAGCTACTACCACACATTGGGTTCCGGTAACTCGCCCCCTCTCGGCTTATTAATCAACCTAATCTCTGTCCAGGAGTTGCAACTAGTTTTTGGTGTTTGTAGGTAGTGCTAGTAGTCTACCAAGTGGCACCCGGTACAGGTGGGCTTGGGACAGACTAGGTGCAGTGGCACGGTGTAACAAGCGTCGCCTGTTTGGTGGGCTTGGGAACCCTGCTCACATCGTTTGGGGTCGTGAGCGACACCCTGGCTGGATCTCCTTGCGGATGGAACCCGAATAGGCGATAAACCTGGACTAGTGGTTAGTTAGATCGTGGCCGACACCCTCGCCAGGCTTCCGCTTGAAGGTTGCCGAGATACATGACGTGTACATGGCGGTAAGTGGCGAGAGCGTGTGTGAAGAAGTACACCCCTGCAGGGTTACAAATGATCTATTCGAATAGCCGCGTCCGTGGTAAAGGACCTTTGGGTTTTTTATACAGTTCATAGACAAGTGAAAGTGGATACTCTAAAATGTGGAAGATAAGCGTGAGTGCTATGGATGGCCTTCTCGTAGGGAGAGGGAGAGGATCGATAGTGGTGTATTGATATGGTGAATATGTGGAGTCGTGTGCGCCACCTCAAAAGAGTTACCAGCAATCGTAGTACAGGATAGCCATTTAGTCAAAGCTGGCTTGCTACAGTTAAACTCCACCACCCCCTTTATTGATACTGATGCATATGTAGATAGTTCTGATGTAAGTCTTGTTGGGTACATTTGTACTCACGTTTGCTTAATTTATGTTTTGCAGAGAGACTTCATTCTCACTAGTAGTTCCGCGTGGACTTCAATGTTTATCTTGTTACCTCAGCTACGATCTTGTACCCATGGGAGGGTCTAGTAGATAGTCAGGCTGCCTTTTTCATTTGTAGTTGTCTGTACTTAGACAAGTTAAGCTTCCGCATGTGCTTATTGCTTGTATGACTTGAATGCGGGGTCATCAGACCCATGTTTGTAATATCTGGCTCCTCGGAGCCTAATGAATAAATACTTGGAGTTGTAGAGTTTTGTTGTGATGCCATGTTCTATTTGCACATATGGAACATATTGTGTGTACGATTTGAAATGCTTGGTATGTGTGGGATCCAACAACCTAGTTGTTTATTCTTGGTAGCCTCTCTTACCGGGAAATGTCTCCTAGTGCTTCCACTGAGCCATGATAGCTTGCTACTGCTCCGGAACACTTAGGCTGGCCGGCATGTGTCCTTCTTCGTTCCTGTGTCTGTTCCTTCGAGGAAATGTCTCGCGTTGTTCCTTTAAGTCCTTGTAGCTTGCTATGACTTGGGTTCATACATTGATGACCGGCATGTTCGTTGCTGGGTCATGTATGACTGTCCCTGTAAGTTAGTGCCACTTTGGATTCACGACTAGTCATGTCGTCCCGGGTACTCTTTCATATGGATGCTAGCGACACTATCATATACGTGAGACAAAAGGCACAAATGGTCCCGGGCCAGGTAAGGTGGCACCCGTGGGAATACCGTGCACGAGGCTGCAAAGTGATATGATGTGTTACATGCTAGATCAGTGTGACTTAGGATTGGGGTCCTAATAGCTTTGGTATCAGAGCCTGACTGCCTATAGGATTACCAAGCCAAACCGGTCAAAGTCGTGTCTAGAAATGCTTTAGTTATATAAGGGAATTGATTGTGGAAGGGAACGTAAGGCTCTTTTTACTCCTTTACCTTATGCCCTTCTGGTCTGAGTCATCCTCTTCTCTTCTACGGGGATTAATAACTAGGCTTCTTATCTTTCTATCAGGATCATGTGTTACTAGCTAATCCGTTGACTTATAGGAATGATGGATTCAAGTCTCAATTCAGTTCCTAGTACTTCTGTGTGTTAATAGTTGATTTCAGAACCTTGATATTGCGATGCTAAGTGGTTATGCCACCCTATTGCAGGATGTCTCAAATCTTTTTGAGCATTTACAACCGCTATGATGTACGAGTCATCCCAGGTTTCTAAACAATCTGATGAACTTGCAAATCTTTCCTCCATGTTCCCGATGTCCTTTTAGGCCAGGTTAACCACACTAATCGCTGAGTTGAGGTACTCCATTGCCTCGACATATATGTTGAAGCTATTATTATGACCCTAGGTGTCTTAGAGAACCACCTAGTAATCTAGCTCTGATTTGTAGTCCCAGTGTGATGATTCTGGCCATCATTCTCGAAAGCATCGCGTGATGTTATTTAGTTAGTAGGCATTCTATTTTTGGGTTCTTGAGCCCAAGATTCATTCTACTTACTTCCTGTTGATAGTGTTTGCTCATTCCTTTAGGATATTAGTAACCTTTGCGATAGTCCTCGAGGTCTGTGGTATTCCCTTCTTCCAAATACCATGAACTGCTTATGGCTTTATTTTGAACCAAAAGATCACAACCAGAGTACTCTTGATGAGTTCTCCATTCTACATTGTGAATCTGCCAGTTCTACCTTTCTGCATGGGTTATCTGGAAGAAATGTTGAGTTTTGCTCGACATACTAATCTATGCATCCACAACTCATAAAGATATATGTCCCTTTGAGTTGTCCCTTTTTAGTTGTATTCCGACCCTCATGTATCAGTTGATAGTCAGGAATAGTTGTGCATTCGTGCTCATCGATGCCTATTATTCTTATGGTCCATCAAGCCATTCTATTCTAGAATGACTAGGAGAAACAAACTCCAGCACCTCATCCATTTATTGGTCTGGTCAAAGTAGTTGTATTTCGCAGATCAAAATGCCAATTTAGCTTTTGTTCTGTTCTACCTTGGGGTATTACCATCTTTATATCAAGAATGTCATGGGAATTGAACCACCTCCTATGAACTCTTGATACAATGATACTTCTCGCCATCATCATTCATTCCTTGATTTCCGTGTTATTGTAACTGGAATGCCGACAAGTGAACTATGATGTGTGAAATCAATACTCCTAGCACCCCGTTGCTTAGTAGTTAATGGACGATGAATTCATTCATAGCGTGTTGGTTACTGAACCATCATTCTAAGATTGATTGTGCTACCTAGTCCTTATTTCTGGTGCACTCTTCGATCAATGGGTTAGAATTGTGCTAATCCCTCCCTCTTTTGATCATATCGTCTTGCTCTGAAAAGCAAGATCGTTCTCGAGCTTAGAGACATATCGGTGGTTCGTGATTTTTCGGATATCTTCATGGAAATATCACCAGGTCGTCC